>NW_013954845.1:0-7355 GCF_001266775.1 Austrofundulus limnaeus
CAGTGTTCCTGCCTTCTGTCAGGTCTGTCCGAGACCTGCTTTTGAGGCAGTGACTCTTGTTTCTTCACTCGAGGTGACCCCTACAGTGTTCTATGTTTTCTCCTAGTGCTCCTTGCTGTTTTGCTGCCACGTCGGTGTTTGCTTTAATAAAGTTTTTTTTCCCCTTGAGCCAGCTTGNGACCTATCCACATCATCATTTACCCAGAATGCTTTGTGTGGGAATAAAATGGCTCTGTCCATCCATGTTAAACATATTTTTAAAAATGTACAAAACTAAACATCCTACAGTATTTTTACAGTCTTTATTTTACAGTTAAAATATATGTTTATCAAATAAAGTCTAATGTTACAACTAATCAGGGATCCCTTTAAAAACCAGTCAATGTAATAAAATCTTTCCAGTCAAACAGCAGAATTAGTGTGAAGTCGTTGTGGTACCATTCTCCTCTTCAGTCAGTGTTTTGATTCCCAGCTCAGCTTTGATTGATGATGACTTGATGAAGGGCAGATTTGTAAAATGACTCGTTCTGTCAGCAGCCCAGCGGGGTCCAGTCCTCTGCTCCGGATTTGTTTTTCAATTAGTGGAGCTTGCAGCCCGCCTGCCCCCCTCCCTCTCACAGCTTCCTCTGGTTACAGGAGGGCATGTCGGTCCGTTCGTCTTCATCACCATTTGTCCCCCTCGTTCCCTCCTCTCTGAAAGACGAGAAAAGACAGTTCTAATATTTTCATTTCATTTGATCACATTTATCCTCTCTATCCTCCTATCTCTTCATCTTGTAGCAGTTGTCAGTGCCCCCCTCCCCTGCCCCGTCCTGACGTCACCCACTGCTTGGACAGCTATTGTCTTATCGCGGCCGCAGTGGCAGAAGCCCTCCAGATTTCTTTAGTTTTTTTTTAAATTTCCCCCTTCCCTCCCTTCTCCCCTTGGACAGACTTGCTTTACCTCCTCCCCCACCCCCCTCCCCCCTCCTCTCTCTGTCTTCATTAATTTCCACAGTGGAATGAGAAGTGAGCGATAAAGCAGAGAGGATGAGGAGGAGGATGCAGGCTGCAGAGAGCGGACCCATGCAGTAGCTGGCCTCAGCCACGTCTCCCGGGCCTGGATTTTTTTATTGTTCGTTTTCATCGCTCTGAAGGATTTCTGCTAGTTTTCATATTCGATTTGTTCCTAAAAGAGTCGTGCGAGGCGACCCCCCCGGACTGGCCGGGCGCCTGCTCAGGAGGGCTTGTAAAGCAGCGGCGGACAGCAGAGCTGGGGCATCTGGCCGTCTGGGAGGCAGCGACAACCGACTGGCTGCATTGTGTTGCTTTGATGACCCCCGCTGTGTAGCTGCCTGCTCATCAACCTCCTCTCTCTCTCTCTTTCTCTCTCTGTTTCCCTCCCCCATCTCTCCTCTCTTTCCTCCTTCTCCTCCTCTTCCTCTCTCTCCATCACAGCTCCTGGCCCAGCCATGTTCGGCACAGAGTCCTCATGTAAGTATCATCTCCATCCTCGCGTCTCCTCTGTTTGTCTCTGTGCCTTCCAGTGTGTGAGCATGTTTTCTCAGAGAGAGGGATGGTGGGATGGTGGGTGGGGGTGGGGGGTGACTAGATTTCCTCTGTTCCTCCTCCATGTCTCCCTTTTCCTTCCTGTTTTTGCCTCCATGGATGCTGGTGGCAGATTTCACGGAGATAAATCTGGGCTCTACCATTTTAGCACGGAGGGTCGGTACAAGCTAGCGGTTGTGCCAAGCTTCCTGCCTTCCAGGCGTTCTCTCGCTTCATATTTCTCTCTTTTGCGTGTGCAAATGTATTAACCTATGTCCAGAAATCTTGAGTGTTTCTGTTCTGGCTCAACTCAGTCGTGTCCTTGTGCATGTTTCTGTGAGCAGAAGATGGATGCTTTTGCCTGTATTGCATTGTTTCCAGAAGCAGCAGCTAATATCTCAGCTCACTCAGATCGCTGTATTGTTTCAGATGCTTCTTAAGCTAATGCAGCTAACTCATGATGGGATGTGAGCGCTCGATGTGGCCTCTGAGTTTGTGTTGGTCCTTAAGTGAGCCAATGTCTCACTTCACTACCTGCTCCATGTTTCAAGCTGATGTAACTGATTCTGTCATGGCTGCACCGTTGGAGCCAAAAGTATCTTTTTTATTTGACGTCAGATCAGAGCTCGCGTGCACCCCAGCAACAGCACACGCTGCGGCGTGTTAGTGTCCTGCCTCTCAGTGTAACGAGAAGCTGTCAGAGGCGAGCTGGAGCTTTGTGACGTGTGGTCGTGACACGGCAGAGTGTTTGGATAGTTCAGGTCATCGAGGCTTCAGCAGGGCTGGGGTCAGGAGTTCTTCTCTACATATAGCTTCAGTTACAACAACCCGCTTCTAGGTTCTGTTTGGTCTAATGAAAGGGTTTATGCTCATGAAAGATAAGATAAACCTTTATTGTCCACCAAGGTGGACATTTTTCTTTGGCTCTCCAGCCATAAAACACATTCATACAATCATAGTTTCAAAAATTTAAAACATAAATAAAAACAAAAATAAAACCCTTAACATACAGCGGGTAAAATAAGTATTGAACACGTCACCATTTTTCTCAGTAAATATATTARTAGAGGTGCTAATGACATGAAATTTTCACCAGATGTTGGTAACAACCCAAGTGATCCATACATACAAAGAAATCAAACCATAAATGTCCAGAAATGAAGTTATTTGTAATAATGTAGAATGGCACAGGGAAAAAGTATTGAACACACTTACTGAAATTTATCTAATACTTTGTACAAAAGCCTTTGTTGTCAATGACAGCTTCAAGATGCCTCCTGTATGGAGAAACTAGTGGCATGCATTGCTCAGGTGTGATTTTGGCCCATTCTTCCACAAACAGTCTTCAAATCTTGAAGGTTTCGTGGACCTCTTCTATGAACTCTGATCTTTAGTTCTTTCCATAGATTTTCTGTTGGATTCAGGTCAGGTGATTGGCTGGGCCATTCCAGCAGCTTTAGTTTCTTTCTCTGAAACCAACTGAGAGTTTCCTTGGCTTTGTGTTTGGGCTCATTGTCTTGCTGAAATGTCCAGCCACGTTTCATCTTCATCATCCTGGTAGATGGAAGCAGATTTTTATCAATAATGTCTCTGTACATTTTTCCACTCATCCTTCCTTCAATTATTTGAAGTTTGCCAGTACCATATGCTGAAAAACAGCCCCACACCATGATGTTCCCACCTCCAAACTTCACTGTTGGTATGGTGTTTTTGGGCTGATGTGCAGTGCCATTTGACCTCCAAACATGATGTGTATTCTGGCATCCAAACAGTTCAATGTTGGTCTCATCTGACCAGACTATATTCTCCCAGTATTACACAGGCTTGTTTAAATGTTGTGCAGCAAACTTTAAAGGAGCTTCAACATGCTGTTTCTTCAGCAGTGGAGTCTTGCGTGGTGAGCGTGCATACAGGCCATGGTGGTTCAGTGCATTACTTATTGTTTTCTTTGAAACAATCGTACCTGCTAATTCCAGGTCTTTCTGAAGCTCTCCACAAGTGGTCCTTGGCTCTTGGACAACTCTTCTGATAATTATTTTCACTCCTCTGTCAGAAATCTTGTGAGGAGCACCTGGTCGTGGTCAGTTTATGGTGAAATAATGTTCTTTCCACTTCTGAATTATGGCCCCAACAGTGCTCACTGGAACCTTCAGAAGTTTAGACATTCTTCTGTAACCGATGCCATCATTATGCTTTGCAACAATAAGGTTGTGAAGGTCTTGAGAGAGCTCTTTACTTTTACCCATCATCAGATGGTTCTTGTGTGATACCTGGCCATCATTTGGGACTGAACCAGCTGATATTAACTTGCACTGACAAGGGGCAGGCTTGCTTTCTAATTACTGAGAGAGTTCAGCTGGTGTCTTGGCTTTCCATGCCTTTTTACACCTCCCTTTCTTCATGTGTTCAATACTTTTTTCCCTGTGTCATTCCACATTGTTACAAATAACTTCATTTCTGGACATTTATGGTTTGATTTCTTTGTATGTATGGATCACTTGGGTTGTTACCAACATCTGGTGAAAATTTCATGTCATTAGCACCTCTAGTAATATATTTACTGAGAAAAATGGTGACGTGTTCAATACTTATTTTACCCGCTGTATCAGTGGGAGATATTCATTTAGTTATTTTGAGAATGGTTATTGCACTGAGAGTAAATGACTGCTTGTAGATGTTCTTGGTTGCCAGTGGGATCCTAAAACGCCTTCCTGGGCTCAAAGGTTCAAACTGAAGAAAAAGAGGATGGCTGCTATCTGATAAAATATTCCTTGTCGTCTTCCATGTTCTTTCTTCAAACAGCTGAGACAAAGCTTTTTGTTGTTTCCCCACTGTTTTATTTGCCATTGAAACAAGTTTTGAGAGTTTGTTCCTTAGTCTACAACTCGTGTGACCATACCAGGCAGGGAGATGAAAAGTGAGGACACTCTCAATATCACCCACAGAATGCAAGGAGATTCTCATATATTAACATTGTTTTGTGGGGCTTGAAGATGTAAGGGACTTTGTACAGTTTTGCTCAAATGTTTACATACCCTGGCAGAATTGGTGTGGGGGAGGGGCATTTTTCAGTTAAAATAAATGAAAATTCATGGTTAGTGTATGGGTGAAGCCCTTTGTTATCAAACAATTGTTTGTCCTTTTTTTACATTAAAATGACAACAGAAACTAACACAATGACCCTGATCAGAACGACGTACATATCCTGTATGTTTTGACATAACATGTCCAACATGCTGACACACTGGTGAAAATCAGTGAGTTTCTAGGCTCCTGACATGTTTCATCCTGTGTTGCGCTGAAGTTGGATTATGAGCCATGTGGAAAACAAATGAATTAATCAAAGGATATGTAGGAGAAAATCATTCATAATACAGGAAAAGGATATAAAAAGATATCCAAACCTGTTGAAACCAAGCCATGATCAGGTAGACCAACAAAAAAAAATTCAGCCACAACCGCCAGGAAAATTTTTCTGAATTAAAAGAAAAACTTGCAAATAACTTCTGCTGAGGAACAGGTCTCTGCCAGAAGAAAGCCATAACTGAACCAATACCTCAAAGCAGCCTGCGTACAATGTGCCAAAAAGCATCGAGACAAGCCTCAAAACTCACGGAACAAAGTTATTTGGAGTGACGAGAACAAACTCTTTGACCACAACCATCGCCGTTACATTTTTAGAGGAGTCACCATTGCTCATCAGGAAAAGTGAAAGCATGCGTACTGTGAAACACAGAGGGGGATCACTGATGGTTTGGGAATGTGTGAGCTACACCCTGCACAGGGAACCTGTCCAGAAATGATGACAACATGAATGCAGCTTGGTAACAGAAAATACTGGAGGAAAAGTTTCACTCACCAGCTCAGAAGCTGCATGACAATGATCCAAAACACAAAGACTGTACCAAGTCAACGCAGCTGGCTGCAGCAGAAAAAAGTGAAGGTTCTGGAATCATCTCCGCCTCCTGACTTCAATAACATTGAGCAACACAGCCCAAGAAGCTACAGGAACTGGAGACATTTTGCCAAGAAGAACGGGCAGTTTTACCATGTGAGGAAAATGTTTTATCCCCTATCATCACAAAAGACTTCACTGTCTTTGATGCTGAATGAGGCAACACAGTATGAAGAACCAGGGTATGTACATTTTTGATCAGGGTCACTTGGGTACTATATTATGTCATTGTGATACAAAAAAGGCAAAAACAGTTTTTATAAGAAATTACTTAATCCAACCACTAACGATGAGTGAAAGAAGTTTTTGTTATTTTATTCTCTGAAAAATGACAAAAAAGTATCAGAAATTCTGTGAGGGTATGTAAATTTTTGAGCACAAATGTATATTTGTAATTTTTTCTTTCAGCAGCACTTCAGACACAGAGCATTTTGTTTTTCATTCACACAAATGTCACACATTAAATCAATGTTAGATTAATATTTTCAGACTGACTTTTAGCACTAAAATCTATTTTATGTCCAACAGCTAAGTGTCAAAGTGTTTCTGCCTACGCTCACTTTCATCACAGTCCAGCTTCCTGTAAGGCTTTTCTTTACACTCTGTAGAGCTTGAAGTCAATTTCCCTGGCTTTCCTCTTGTGCTACAACAGTTAAAAGAAAAAAAAAAAAAAAAAAAAGAAAGCAGAAATAACACTTTGTGTTGCCAACAAGCAATACAGAACATTTTCCACCCTAACCCGAAAACTGCACCGGAGCTTACCAGAGCAGAAAAGTAGAAAAATAACAATAATTACTGGGGAATAATTAAAAGGTGACAATGCCAGTGATGCATGCTGGGTAAATAAAGGATTTTTCACACAGTTTATCCAAGTAAAGAGGTTTCTTGCTGACTCTGCTGCTCTCTCTGATGATGTAACAACTAATTAAAGTTTCAGCACATCTTCAAAGGTTTCCAGAGGCTCATATTCTGCTCAGAGCAAACTGGTGCCGCTTCACAGTATAGAGCTATAATGATCCAAAAATCTAGACCAGCAAAGAGCTCTGGAAAAGTCCTAAACCCCCAGTTTGGACCCAATTCATATCTTATAATATGGTAGATGAAGAAAATTACAGCACATCTATTGGAAAATATTAAATTATAAGAAACTTGACAAATTAGAACAAAAATTAAAACAAGGAGTGTTTCAATGATTTATTAGTGTTTTAAAATGAGCTTTCAAATCTTTGGGTAAAATACATTTTCACATTTTTAAAGCTGCATTGGGTAACTTTTATTCAGAAGTATGCTTTATAAATTTGTTATAACTATCACCATGTCCTGACAGTAGAATATGAGACAGATAATATGTGAAAAAATAAAGCTTTTCTGTAATTCAAGAAATAGGTTTATGGAATAATCTTGATGATGATGATGAAATTAAAACTTCCAGAACATTGTTATGTTTAAAAAGCTGCTAAATTTAGTTTATGGAAAAATAGGATACTATGTACTGATAAACTGTTGTTTAAACGATGCACCCGATCCTGTTATTGTTTTAAAGTTTGAGTCTGTAAAACGATTGTATTATTATTTGAATTTATTTTAGAGAAGAAAGGGCAAATCTTAAGATCTTTTTCTTCCCTCTCTTCCTTACATTTCGTTTAAAAATAGTTTTGTTTTTATTGTGCATATAGATATTTTCTTGTTTTAATCAATCAATAAATAATAAACATTATCTGAAGGGATAAGCTAATGCTAGTTTAAGTGGTAAGCAAATGTTAGCTGAAATAAGCTAATGCTAGCTGAAGGGATAATTTACACTGCAGTAAAATCCAACCCAAATCTGAGATAAATGTATATGTACTGTGTGTGTGCATATATATATATATAT
>NW_013954845.1:8355-17188 GCF_001266775.1 Austrofundulus limnaeus
CAGGTGCATTAAACAGGTAGGTTACCAGGTGTGGTAAACAGGTAGGTTACCAGGTGCATTAAACAGGTAGGTTACCAGGTGTGGTAAACAGGTAGGTTACCAGGTGCATTAAACAGGTAGGTTACCAGGTGTGGTAAACAGGTAGGTTACCAGGTGCATTAAACAGGTAGGTTACCATGTGTATTAAACAGGTAGGTTACCAGGTGTGGTAAACAGGTAGGAGGTTACCAGGTGCATTAAACAGGTAGGTTACCAGGTGTATTAAACAGGTAGGTTACCAGGTGTGGTAAACAGGTAGGAGGTTACCAGGTGTATTAAACATGTAGGTTACCAGGTGTATTAAACAGGTAGGTTAACAGGTGTGGTAAACAGGTAGGTTACCAGGTGCATTAAACAGGTAGGTTACCAGGTGTGGTAAACAGGTAGGTTACCAGATGTGGTAAACAGGTAAGAGGTTAACAGGTGTGGTAAACGGGTAGGTTACCAGGTGTATTAAACAGGTAGGTTACCAGATGTGGTAAACAGGTAAGAGGTTAACAGGTGTGGTAAACAGGTAGGTTACCAGGTGTATTAAACAGGTAGGTTACCAGGTGTATTAAACAGGTAGGTTACCAGGTGTGGTAAACAGGTAAGTTACCAGGTGTGGTAAACATGTAAGAGGTTACCAGGTGTGGTAAACAGGTAAGAGGTTAACAGGTGTGGTAAACAGGTTACCAGGTGTAGTAAACAGGTAGGTTACCAGGTGTATTAAACATGTAAGAGGTTACCAGGTGTGGTAAACAGGTAGGTTACCAGGTGTATTAAACATGTAAGAGGTTACCAGGTGTGGTAAACAGGTAGGTTACCAGGTGCATTAAACAGGTAGGTTACCAGGTGTGGTAAACAGGTAGGTTACCAGGTGTGGTAAACAGGTAGGTTACCAGGTGTGGTGAAGGAGGTGAACTGGTAGAAGAAGTCGGAGTGTTTCTTCTTGCAGCTCACACCACTGATTGTCCCCACGTCTAGAGGCAGATCTCGCAGCAGCTGACCGTTGGACAGCTCGTAGACCTGCAGGATGTCCTTCACGTCATGAACATAGTTGACCAGCAGGTGGTGCTGGTTCACACAGGAGACAAACCCTGAATGATGGACGAGGTTGGAAATGTTTATTTCACACACAAGGCATTCACAAAATACAACTGATAAAATAATTTATATATTTTTGTATATATGTATATATATATATATAAAATTTTTAATGAAGACATAATTAAAATAATCTGACCTTATTAAAACACAAACAAAGCCAGAGTAGAAGCAACAGTTGCTTCTCTGAAGTCATTGCTGACCTCAGGTGTTGTGTTAAGACACACCTGTATGATCCAGAGCAGCAAACTGGCTGCTTCTTTCCCTCCTCCATCCTGTGGAGGCTGATGATGCTGGACGCTTTGTTTCCAGTGACTCTACCCGACTTTTCCCGTTTTTGCATCATGAGAAGAAATTGCAGCAGGAAAACCATAAAGTTGTTTGTTACTCGTCAGAGCGATGACACTTTCATTCTTATGCCCATAAATGAACCATTCTTGATTCTAAACATTTTGCCAGAGAAACCTTGCACCTCGTCTTGGTTGATGACAAGGGTTTGGAAGGGTTCCTGTGACGAGTTGGCTCCTTTAAAATAGAAAGGAGACTGATGTAGGCGGGTGATTCACGSCGACTGATTGACAGAGGGAAGACTGATTCATTCAGTAAGGAGACGTTTTGATGGATAAGTCTGTCAGCAGAGCAGAACTAGGTGGCTCGTCTGCACTTGTTCCTCTTCATGTGTTCAGTCTGACGGTGGAAATTAGTGACGGCTCAGTCGGCTTCCTATGCGTCAAGTTCTGAGCGGAGAAAAAGCTCTTACATAAATAAAAACAAACAATGGATGCTTTTAGACAGAAACAAAGCACCAAAGAGAGCAGATCTGGAACATGTCACAGTGTCTTTGTTTCCTTCTCCAACTATGAGGTCAGATGAAACAATATGTTGCAGTTACCACAGTTTTTATCAAAGTAATACTTAACTTTTCACTTTCTGCATCTCTCCTGTATTCTTTAACTAAAACAGTTACCCATAAATGAAGAAAATTCAGTGGAACATGTCAGGACATTTTAAAGTAGAAGTAACTTGGTCCTGTTGGAGAATTAGAATATATTTTTAGGCTCTTGTTGGTGTTTCAGTGTTCAGTGTACATATTTTGTGACAGAAAGACGTTGAGATAGATTATATTTTATCAATGGAGAGGAATTAGTACTGCTTGTTTTGTACATGCTGGCGTGTTTCAGCTCACCTTAGAATCTAAAAATTAGAAGTGACGTGAAGAGCAATATTTTTCATCAGCAAGAGTCTGTGTGTAAATAAAACCCGGGATAAAGAAAACGGCCGTAGAAAGAGTGGAAGAATACCATTGCTGTTTAGGGTGAAACGTTTATCGATTAGGTTTGGACTTACTTTGGTGGCTGATGAAAATCAAAAGCCCCTTTCACAAAACAGTTCTGTTAAACTGACACAAAGATGCCTCTGATTGTTCCTGCGATGGCACGAGTGTTCAGAAACGAAGRGTGGAACCCCAGGAATCAGGGAGGGTACCTCAGCAGCTGCACCTCGATCATGACGCTGAAAACACAGAAAACATCTCTTTCTAAAGCTTAGTTTCTCAGACTGTTTGTCATCACTTCTTTGAGCRGTGATGCTTGCTCATCGTTACGTATCTTTACCGTTTCAGCTCTGTCACAACCTCCCTTGCAGGCTCAGAAGTGTCATAGCATTGGGTTGACTTCAACTGCTTTCCTTTCATGGGATACACCAAAACAACAAGATGATGTAATAGGCTTGACTTTGAGTTTTGTGAAAGGGGCTAAATGCATCTTGTAGATGTATTTTCAGTAAGTTTGCCATCAGGATGACACCWTATGTTGATGACATGTTTGAATTGTAGAAAGATCAAATCGTAAAGACAGCAGTGACAAATATAATGTACCTTGTTATCTTTATTTTAGTGGGTGGGTTGTGTTTAAATCTGAACAAAGAAATTGATGAGTACACAAAGAAGCGGTGCCTCTTGCTCGTTGTTACATCTACGTATTTTTAAAGATGCTAGCTCCCATAAAGTTTCCAAAACATGCACTGATTTTTGGAGCGTATTGGAAAAAGTCCAACTCTTTATTCTTTGAGACAAATGCTGCATGGGGACGTCAGCAGGTTGAGTCCAAACGATTCACAGTTTGAACATTTATACATGGTCTCCAAAGACACGCCAGCTGGTGTCTTAGAAAAATGAAGCTATAACACATCACCTGATGATGTCATCTACTCAACATTTTTTAATGGAAAGACCCTGAATCTGGTTGATCCTTGTACCCTGAGTCCATGCTGCATTAACTCACACTTCATGTATAAGTCAACAGAGGTGCCCATACGGATGCAACTGAGGAATAAAGCTATGCTGGACTTGATTGGACTTCATCCAATCCTGCCATAGGGATGACTGACGGACTCGACCCTTCGGTTTTAGGCATCTTGGGAAAACAACACACACATAACTGGATCCTTGCTTGGTTTGATAGAAATAATCCAACAGTCTGGTCCTGAGACTTCTCAGAGCTCAAACACATCCTCTGATGATACCTTTGGTTTGTCTTAACTCGTTGAATGGCACCTGTGGAGTGAGAACAAGYGTTTCTGGAGACTGAAGGACACTCTCCAGATAGTCCCAGGGTGACACCCAGCCATTGATGTTGTAGTTGATGTTGTGGTTGGTGGTGTTTTTGTTTACCTGAACTAATACTGATATATATCTCCATGGTTTCTGAGTGCCATTTCTACTTGACAACTGTTACTACTTAGCATTATTTAGAGCTGTTCTCGCTCTGTGTGACTGTGGCCTTTCAAGCAGAATGACTGAAGAAATTGTCTGTACTTTAGGTTCTCAAAGGCTGTGCAGACCTGAGATCAGCTACGTTGAGGAAGATTGAACTAAAATTGCCTTAAAGTATTGGTAAAGGATGGGCATGCTGGAAATAATGGGAAACTTGCAGTAATTTTTGTTTGGTGGAAATCTTTCKCCAATAAATCTGTGTAACCAGAGAACGAACCAAACCTAAGTATAAAGAACACAGTACTCTTTGTTATGAATGAAATCCTTACCGTCCAAGAAGTCAACAGTCCTGGTTCTGTTTGGCTTGTTGGGGATAAAGTGACTTACAAGACGTCAGATACATCAGGCTGGCTCTGGGACTGTGTATCTTTGGGAAACCTTGTCTTTATGTTGTCTTTGTTGAGTTCTGAGGCACTTGTTTTTCATCAGATGTCAGAAACACTTAACCACAGTCCTCTCTCTCTCTCTTTCTCTCTATCTGAAGAGTTTCACATTGACTGGGTTCACATCGAGGGGCTCAGTCGTTTGGTTGGGATTATTCAAAAATCATGTTTTCTACCCCTGAATTATTTTGTCTGTTGYTGAAGCATAAACAAGTCATAAATACAAAATATAAAATACAGTCTTATTACAGGGAACAGGTGATAGCAAAATAAAGTAAATATTGCAACCAAAACTACTTGAATCTTTAGCAGCAGTTTCTTTGCATGAGTTGTTGCTGACTGAAGCTATGAAGGTTAACGTAAACATTTGAAGACATGACATTGTTTTATAAGGACAGAATTAAATAATGTACTATGACTACACAAAAAATTCAAAGTCATAAACTCTTATTAAAATCAGTCCAATTTGCTGACCCTGATGTGACTCCAGTCAAACAGTTTTGGATTAAATCTTTTTTATAAGTTCTTTGATAAAGTTTCTCTTGTTTAAGGAGTATATAAGCAGTTCCCCTGTGATGTTTGACTAAATTTAATTTTCTGAGACGTTCCTGCTATGGTACAAGTCCTTTTCTCTGTCTACTGGATTTTAATCTGTCAGATCTTCTCTTCTGTCCTTACTGTTTTCATGAAGCTTGTCGACAGTCAGGGAGAGAAGAGGAGAGATTGTTGGTTAAAATTCCTAAATATTAGGATGACAAACAGTCTACTTATTAGTACTATTGAAATAATAGTGTGTATGTGTGGATGTATGTGTGTAATCTAACTAAACCAGCCTGTTCTAAAAGTGTGAAAATATTATGAATAAAACTGTTGAAACTTAATGTAGTTTGTCTCTTATGTACCACAGAAGAAATGTCATTAAACTGGTGCCAAAAAAGAAAATAAGACCATCAGCACAGTAAAGATAATTTATTTATTGATTAAAAAGTCGTGATAATAAAATACTTTAACTTGTCATTAAGATAATGGTAAGGTTTTATTTGGATTTAAGTGCATGATTTGGCTTAAATGTGGCATAGTACAACTAAAAACAACTTTATGTTAGTAGTTGAAGCTTGCTAAGAAATATGCAAAAAAGGTGGTTTTCCTATTGTCAGTTTGCGTAAAAGCTTTAAAAAACTCATTTAGCAAGAGTTAGCATTTTTATTAGCTGAATAAGAATAAAATTTGCTAAATGAGGTGTAGATAAGTTTGGGTTAACAAAAAAATGTAAATAAGTGTTTATATTTTTGTAAATACTTTATCTTAGTTTCTTAATTTTTCTCAGTCATTTTAATAAATCGTTTAAACACTTGTTTTAAACCATGTTTTCCCTCCTTTTATTTAACCCCGCCCTCCCAGCCTGGTCTTGGAGTGACCACGACCGTATAAGGCAATGGCTGCAAGACCACACCCAGTCGCCCCTGCAAGTTAGGTGGAGAAACCCCYTCTGGAAGCTTGAAGCTCATTCGCTGGAGCAGAGAAGACAAGAAAAGGAAAAGCTCCAGCCTGGCCAGCGATTCGCCAACACAGACTCGAGGCCCCGCCCCAAAGGGCAGGAAGCAGGAGGGCATGACACGCTGGCCGTGGTCGTCCAGGAAACGATCTGTTTTGGCGGGAAAAGAGAGCAATGAAAAGTTAAGTTTTTTGTGTTATTTAAAAAGCTGAGGTGTGTATTTTTTGTGTTACCTGGGCAGAACAGGTCAGGTTTGTCCCAGTGTTGGGGGTCATGGTGAATCGACCACATGTTGACCAAAACACGAGTTCCACGACTCACAGTGTGACCTCCAACACTACGAAAGACAGTTTGTCAGAATTTAACCATACTGACTTACTGGCTGATTATCCTTCTGGACCCCCAGGTTCCTCTCAGGCAGGGGTCTGCAACCTTTACAATAGAGTCACTTCTGCTCCTTAGCTCACCGATATAAAGTGTCTGGAGCCGCAAAACATGCTGCAATCGATTATTAACTGGTTGCTCCTGGGACACTTAGAGTTTGMTGAAAGGGGGCCTTTCCAGCTAAAACTAAAAGTAAATAGTCAATTTTATCATTTATTATTATTTTTACTCTTAAGGATAAAAGAAAAGACCATATTCGCATAAACAAGAAAAATACGGAGAATAACATATTCCAAATTTCAGTGGTGGGCACCAGTCCGCTAAAGCGCAAATCCGCTAATTGTGGACCTAAACATTTTGTTTGCACTTTAGCGGTCTTACTAATTTTTATAATTCATAAACAGCACTGTACATACATTGTACATGAATTGTAGCCATCTAGAAAGTGCTAAATTGAACCTGCGTTTTAGAATTAGCTTCCGCTAATATTTCTATGGCATAAGTGCTTTTGAAGTTGCGGACCTAAAAATTTTCATAAGAGCTTTAGAAATTGCGGGGCTAATTTTAGAACTAGCGCTGCCCACCATTGCCAAATTTAATAAAACTACAAATAAACTGCATTTTTTTCTAATTATTATCACCTAATTAAAGGTTTTTAAAGGTATCCCGGGTTGATTTGAGAGAAATATCATGTTTTTAAGGCTGGAAGCTGAACTATTAAAGTGGCCGACTGGCTACAATGTTCTAATCAACATGTTTCACTTTTGGTATTAGTAGTATTTATCATATATTTGCAAATAAATTGACAGGAAAACTGCTAAAGTCAGCCTTTTCTGTTATGAGTCTAAAAAATAAAAATTGTAATGTTGTGTTAGCGTTGGTCAAAGGGTCGCGGCAGAGGGACCACAGAGTCACAGGTTGCAGACTTGGTGGTTGAACAAGAATACCATCAATGCCAATGGCCTTCAAAACAATCATCCCAGAATGGAAGCAGCTCACGTACGGTCCAACCCTCACTCACATGTCTTTTATTAGTCAGTTAAAAACTCACAGGTAGAAGGTTTTCTGAGTAACCAGGTTCACCTGCTGTCCGTCAAGGCGGTGTGTGGGATCAGAACTGGACTGACCGGTCGGATCCTCATGCCCTCGTTGATGACACAGTCCAGGAAAGGCAGCTGGCCACGGTCCGACACGCTCACTGCACGCTCGCTGCCTACGTGCTCGTCCAGCTCCTTCTGCACACGCTCCTGGACCTGGAAAAAGTACCCAGTTCTATTACTGATCCAGAACTGGAACCACATGTTGCTCCAGATGTTTGCACCTCAGGGTGGTGCAGCAGGTAGGCCAGGATCCACAGCAGGGTGGTGGACGTGGTCTCCACTCCTGCTCCAAACGTTTCAGCCACCGTCATCAGGACGTGGTCATCTGTTATCACCTCTTCCTCTGACCCATGTGACTTCTGACCCCGCCCACTTCCTGTCTGACCTTTTAACAAGGCGTCCAGGAGGTCACGAGGTTCACCATCACTGAGCGATGCCTGTTGGACCCCAGAGAGGAGACGTGACCTTCAGGAGCTGAGGTGCAGTGCGGTCTGCAGCCTGCAGGGGGCGCTGCAGGCCTCTGCTGCTCCATCACAGGTTTGATCTGTTTACCTTGTGCTCCTCCAGCTTTCTGCTCAGCAGTTTGTCTCTGACGGTGATGCACTCCTTCAGTTTACTGAGAGACCTGTTAGGAAAGAACTGCAGGACACAGGATTCGTTAGGACCTGGAAACTGGTTTTTATACAGACCAGTCTTACAGTTAGTTATGGGATTTGGTCCAATTTAACAAMATTGTATGAAGGAAAAACACTGAATATTTTTAACTTCGTAGCTTCAGGTCATCAGGACCAGGACAGGATGATTATGTGACACTTGATGGAGATGTTATTGAATAAGTGCACTCTTTTAAATARTTTGGTATTTTTATGTGCACTACTCTGTGCTGGAATGAACATGTTGATTATCTGTGCTCCAAACTAGCCCAGAGACAACATTTTTTGTGAAGACTTAGACCGTTTGGTCCAYTCTYAGATCATGCAGACCTTTTATAARYCTGTTCTTGGCAGTATTATTAGATATGGCATGGGTGTTTGGTTCGGCTCACTTACTGTAAAGCCCAYGTCWTTAATATAATGAAAACCTCAATGAAAATAATTGGGTCAAATTTTCAGCCTTTGCCGTTGCAGTCTGTTGATGAGGACACCGTTATCAAACAGGCTAAAAGGATCCTACAGGACCATCTCATGTTCTGTTTGCAGATTACAAATTATTACCTTGAGGAAACGCTACAGAGCAAATTTAACAGTTTTAAACTATCCTTCCTGCCATCATTCATTTCTTTTCTTAACAATCCTTGATTACTGTTTTTAATCTTATATGTTGATTATGGTATTGATTTTTTAAYCAAATTTTAATCATCTTTATTGTTGGTTTTATAATATCAATGAAGTTGAGCTGTGTCGGGTTGTGCAATACTTTTATCTTTGGTGCAAATTCACTGTTTGTATTTTCAGATGTCATGTTTCAGTTCAGCTGTTTTATTCGTTGAGAATTACACTGGGACATTTTATTTATTTATTTATTTATTTATTTATTTATTTATTTATTTATTTATTTATTTATTTATTTATTT
>NW_013954845.1:20153-20476 GCF_001266775.1 Austrofundulus limnaeus
AAAGAACCCAAACATCAAACAAACACAGTGTTAAAGAACACAAACATCAAACAAACACAGTGTAAAAGAACCCAAACATCAAACAAACACAGTGTTAAAGAACCCAAACATCAAACACAGTGTTAAAGAACCCAAACATCAAACAAACACAGTGTTAAAGGACCCAAATATCAAACAAAGTGTTAAAGAACCCAAACATCAAACAAATACAGTGTTAACGAACTCAAACATCAAACAAACACAGTGTTAAAGAACTCAAACATCAAACAAACACAGCGTTAAAGAACCCAAACATCAAACACAGTGTTAAAGAACCCAAACAT
>NW_013954845.1:21476-21767 GCF_001266775.1 Austrofundulus limnaeus
AACATCAAACAAACACAGTGTTAAAGAACCCAAATATCAAACAAACACAGTGTTTAAGAATCCAAACATCAAACAAACACAGTGTTAAAGAACCCAAACATCAAACAAAAACAGTGTTAAAGAACCCAAACATCAAACAAACACATTGTTAAAGAACCCAAACATCAAACACAGTGTTAAAGGACCCAAACATCAAACAAACACATTGTTAAAGAACCCAAACATCAAACACAGTGTTAAAGGACCCAAACATCAAACAAACACATTGTTAAAGAACCCAAACATCAAACA
>NW_013954846.1:0-1475 GCF_001266775.1 Austrofundulus limnaeus
CCATCCATCCATCCATCCATCCATCCATCCATCCATCCATCATCCATCCATCTATCCATCCATCCGTCCATCCATCATCCATCCATCCATCCATCATTCATCCATCCATCATTCATCCATCCATCATTCATCATCCATCCATCCATCCATCATTCATCCATCCATCATTCATCCATCATCCATCATTCATCATCCATCCATCTATCCATCCATCCGTCCATCCATCATCCATCCATCCATCCATCATTCATCCATCCATCATTCATCCATCCATCATTCATCATCCATCCATCCATCCATCATTCATCCATCCATCATTCATCCATCATCCATCATTCATCATCCATCCATCTATCCATCCATCCGTCCATCCATCATCCATCCATCCATCCATCTATCCATCCATCATCATCCATCATCCATCCATTTTCATCATCCATCCATCTATCCATCCATCTGTCCATCCATCCATCCATCATCCATCCATCTATCTACCTATCCAGCATCATCCAGCATCCATACATCTTCATCCATCATCCATCCATCCATCCAATCATTGATTCTTCCATCCATCCATCCATCCATCATCCGTCATCCATCATCCATCCATCCATCCATCATCCATCCATCCATCACCTGTCATCCATCAATCCATCTGTCCATCCATCATCCATCATCCATCATCCAACCATCGTTCCATCATCCATCCATCCGTCTATTCATCATCCGTCATTCATCATCCATCTATCATCCATCCATTCATCACCCATCCATCATCCATCCATCATCCATCCATCCATCCATCCATCATCCATCCATCTATCATCCATCCATCATCCATCCATCATCCATCCATCCATCATCCATCAATCATCCATCATCCATCCATCATCCTTCCATCCATCTACCTATCATCATCCATCCATCCATCATCCATCCATCCATCCATCCATCATTCATCTATCCATCCATCCATCCATCTATCCATCATCCATCCATCATCCATCCATCAATCATCCATCATCCATCTACTTATCCATCATCCATCCATCCATCCATCATCCATCCATCCATCCATCCATCATCCATCCATCCATCTACCTATCCATCATCCATCCATCCATCATCCATCCATCATTCATTCATCTATCATCCATCCATCCATCTACCTATCCATTTTCATCCATCATCCATCCATCCATCCATTCATTGATTCATCCATCCATCCATCCATTTATTCAGCCATCCATCCATCATCCATCCATCAATCATCCATCCATCATCCATCCATCCATCTGTTGTTCATCCATCTGTCAATCATCCATCCTTCATCCATCCATCCATCATTCATCCATCCATCAATCCATCACCCATCCATCCATCCATCCATCCAACCATCATCCATCCATCTGTTGTCCATCCATCCATCAATCATCCATCCATCATCCATCCATCCATCTGTTGTTCATCCATCT
>NW_013954846.1:5463-7071 GCF_001266775.1 Austrofundulus limnaeus
GACTAGAGGTCAGACTAGAGGTCAGACTGGAGGTCAGACTAGAGGTCAGACTGGAGGTCAGACTGGAGGTCAGACTAGAGGTCAGACTGGAGGTCAGACTAGAGGTCAGACTGGAGGTCAGACTGGAGGTCAGACTAGAGGTCAAACTAGAGGTCAGACTGGAGGTAAAACTAGAGGTCAGACTGGAGGTCAGACTGGAGGTAAAACTAGAGGTCAGACTGGAGGTAAAACTAGAGGTCAGACTGGAGGTCAGACTAGAGGTCAGACTGGAGGTCAGAGTAGAGGTCAGACTGGACCACAGATATCAGACCAAATATTTGACAAATGATGAATTGAGGATGGGTTGAAACCTGTAGTCTGTCTGGACTCTGTCTGGACTCACCTGTGATCAGTCTCTGGACTCACCTGTGATCAGACTCTGGACTCACCTGTGATCAGACTCTGGACTCACCTGTGATCAGACTCTGGACTCACCTGAGCCACTGAGAGTGCACATGGCGGCAGGTGTGATAGGGACCAGTGGTGGAGGAGGCAGTGGGTTCTGGTTCCTGGGTCTGGTCCCCATACGGGCTCTTTCCTCTCCAGGACCCAGCTGTACTCCTGCAGGTTTCTCCAGCAGGGCGACCTCAGGTGGAACCAGGTGTGCTTCCTTAGCGCCGGCCTCCAGGCTGTGAGCCGCCTCGCTGGGAGACTCCTCAGAGTCCAGTCGGGGGTTCATTGGACTCTTTGGAACCAGAATCTTGATGCCGCTCTTGGACAGATCCAGGCTGCGGCGGGCGGAGCCAGCTGAAGATGCTGACATCAGAGCAGCACTAAAGCTGTCAGCTGGTGGAACCTGCTGGGTGAGGACAGGTGAGGGACAGGACAGGTGATTTAAGCTGGCAGGTGTCTTCATTAGAACAGGGTCTCCAGGTGGTCCTCTGCTAGCATCATGGCCCGGGTCACTGCGAGAAGCAGCAGGTGGAGGCCTGCAGGGCATTCTGTGGGCGGAGCTATAAGGGCTGCGGGTGGAGCGCATTAAGGTGGTGGCTCTCTGCCGGTTGAAGTCCTGGACATAGGTCATACAGGTGGACAGGTGACTCTCAGGCTCCCAGGTGTCTCCTTCTGAACTATAACCCCTCCACCGGACCAGGTACTCCACCTTCCCCTTCCTGGTCCTTCTACAGTCCACAATCCTCTCCACCTGTGAGAAAGAAACTGTTAAGAGGACTGAAACCAAGAGGCTCCATAACCTGAACTCTGGTCTCAGATCCACATCCAACCAGACCCTGATCCACATCCAACCAGACCCTGATCTATCTCCAGTCAGACCCTGATCCACATCCAACCAGACCCTGATCCACATCCAACCAGACCCTGATCCACATCCAACCAGACCCTGATCTATCTTCAACCAGACCCTGATCTATCTCCAACCAGACCCTGATCTATCTCCAACCAGACCCTGATCTATCTCCAGCCAGACCCTGATCCACATCCAACCAGACCCTGATCCACATCCAACCAGACCCTGATCTATTTCCAACCAGACCCTGATCTATCTCCAACCAGACCCTGATCCACATCCAACCAGACCCTGATCTATCTCCAGCCAGACCCTGATCCACA
>NW_013954846.1:7081-8510 GCF_001266775.1 Austrofundulus limnaeus
TAGTTTAATCTGGATCTGGTTTCCTGTAGTTTAATCTGGTTTCCTGTAGTTTAATCTGGTTTCCTGTAGTTTAATCTGGTTTCCTGTAGTTTAATCTGACTTGCAGTAGCATCAGCTGGTTTTCAGTAATTTATTCATGTTTACTTCATATAATTCAGGTTTATGACTGTGAAATCAGGCTAACTGTAGTTTAATCTGGTTTCCTGTAGTTTAATCTGACTTGCAGTAGCATCAGCTGGTTTTCAGTAATTTATTCATGTTTACTTCATATAATTCGGGTTTATGACTGTGAAATCGGGCTAACTGTAGTTTAATCTGGTTAAACTCCTCACACTCTCTGAAACAACTCGTTCAGCTGCTGATTTAAACTCTCAACTTCACTTCTGTGGAAACTTCTCTAACTTCATCGTTAGCATGTTAGCATTAGCCTGTCTTACCTCGTACAACTCCTCCGTAGCCATGGAAACAGAGCGCGAGCACACGAAGCTTCCAGAAGCTTCTTTAGCTGAGCAGCTGCATGACGAGAAGTTCTGCTGTGGTTCTACCCGTCCTGCAGATGGTGGCCCGGTCTGATAACTGACAGGACGTTCGGTTTCTTTAGCTGTTAGCTGTTAGCATTGTTTTCCCGGAAACACCCACTCCGACTACCGACCTTCAAAATAAAAGTTTTCCCCCCCCCCCTTTTTTTTTTGTTATTAGATGTATAAAACAATAAAATAATACAGAATACATTAAAAATAAAGTATACAAACAATTAAAAAATATTAAAACATCATTAGTCAGGAGGTCAGTCTGAGGAAATAAAGTATTTTATTAATCTGAAAGTCTACAGATGTGCTGCAGCTGAACTTCAGTGCATAAACTTCACATCCTAAGATCTTTTTTTCTACATGAAGAAACAGCCATTTCCTCAAATCATCTTTATTTCCACAGAATGAGCTGCACACATTTCACTATTTAAAACCCACCCAGTTAACCAGCTGTGATTGGTTCTCTGTCCCGACCAATCAGAGAAGAGCAGCTGTGATTGAATTCAGTTTCAATTCAGTTTATTTATACAGCTCCAAGTCCCAACACACGTTGTCTCAGGACACTGTAGATAAAAAGAACAATGTAAAGAAGAAAGCAGCAGATTGTGTTGAATCACTTCATCACAGTCTCCCATCCTGAGCAAGTTAAGAGTCATCCATGTTTTTATGTCTGGAAGACATGCTTGTAGTTTAAGGAACTGGTTGGATTCATCAGGTTTCATGGATAAATATAACTGAGTATCATCAGCATAACAATGGAAATTTATCTCATGCTGATTAATAATTTTACCTAATGGAAGCATATATAAAGTAAAGAGGATTGGTCCTCTCCTTGGGCTGCTACCTTATCGTGGTGGAGGGGTTTGAGTGTCCCAATGATCCTAGGAGCTATGCTGTCT
>NW_013954846.1:9899-13945 GCF_001266775.1 Austrofundulus limnaeus
GATTAGATATACTGTAAGTCTGTAGATTAGATATAGGTCTGTAGATTAGATATAGGTCTGTAGATTAGATATAGGTCTGTAGATTAGATATAGGTCTGTAGATATAGGTCTGTAGATTAGATATAGATTAGATATAGGTCTGTAGATTAGATATAGGTCTGTAGATTAGATATAGGTCTGTAGATTAGATATAGGTCTGTAGATTAGATATAGGTCTGTAGATTAGATATAGGTCTGTAGTTGGTCAGAACTCCTGAATCAGGTTTCTTAAGTAAAGGTTTAATTACAGCAACCTTAAAGCTCTGTGGCACATAACCATTTATTAGAGATAAATTAAGTACATCTAAAATATAGATATTAATTAAGGGAAATGCTTCTTTGAACAGTCTGGTTGGGATCTAACAGACATGTTGATGGTTTGGATGAAGCTTTTATTTTAGATAATTCAGAGCTCAACAGGATGAAAACTGTCCAGACACACATTGGTTCTCTGTCCTGACCAATCAGAGAAGAGCAGCTGTGACCTTGGGAAATGTTTTATATCTTTATTTAAAACCAAAAGAAAAGCAACATCTTCATATTGGGGTCATTATTTCCTTCATGTTCTAACAAAGGGTTCTAATAAAATCCACGCCTGGATCCCATCACTGTGGTGGATCAGTGCAGTCCTCCTGCCTGCACTCCTCAGTCCGTCTTCTTGTCTCTGGGTTTTTTGCGGCGCTGAGGTGACTTGTCCTCATCGTCAGTCTGAGTGGGACGGTTTTTGATGCAGAGGTAACAGAAAATGGTGCCGATGGAGAGCGGGAAGCCAAGCAGAAAGCAGCCGAGTCCTGGAGCGTCTCTGAACAATGGCTGGATGGACAGACAGGATAAACGGTGGGAAGGTCACAAGCAGGAAACAGGAAACAAACTGAGGAGGTCACGTACCACCAGCGTGAGTTTGGTTTCATACACGGCACGTCTGATGCGCTGACTGAATCCATTTCCTCCCAGGCTCTGAGGAGCAGATCAGAACCATTATCAGAACCCTTCAAGTGTCTCTAGTCCTCAGTGGGAACTGGTCTGACCCACCTCTACACTGCCGTTCAGAACCCCTTCCAGGAAGTCCAGCAGGTGGTGTTCCGTCTCCACGTGTCTCTGGGGCAGGAAGTACCCATCATTGGATAGATTAACCACAATGAAGGATGGCACAATGACATCCCTGATGACAGCAGGTTTTGGGTCAGAACCAGAACCAAGGAGGTTTAAAGAAGGTGGAGATAAACTCACCCCATGATGAGTCCACTGATGTAATTACTGCCTTGCATGAAGCCAAAGTAGAAGTTCCTGAAGACATCACACAAATACAGTCAGTTCAGTCTTCACTTCCTGTCAGCAGCTTTTCAAAATAAAACCTGACCTGCCATGCATCTCTTTGTGCTCTGTGGCCACCTTCTCCACCATATTTTTATACCTGAACAGGTGACAGGAAATGCATGACAGGAAGTTCAAACAGAGACAGTTTAAGTGTTGGATGGAGGGGTGTACCTGAGGCTTTCATCACACAGGTGTGTCTCCTCCACCAGGGCCAGCAACACCAGTTTACCTGCAGGAGAGAGGCGGAGTCAGTCTGCCTGAACCAATCAGTAACTGTGGTTCAACTTCACGTAGTTTGAGTTAAACCTGTTCTGAGTGGAAACTAGTAACATTTATGAGCTCCTTTAAAAAACAACAGAGTTTCTGTTCCTGAGAAGACTTGAGCGGTTAGGGTTAGGGTTAAAGGTTAGGGTTAGGGTTAAAGGTTAGGGTTAGGGTTAAAGGTTAGGGTTAGGGTTAAAGGTTAGGGTTAGGGTTAAAGGTTAGGGTTAGGGTTAAAGGTTAGGGTTAAACTATTTTACCTATCTGTGACACAAGACCAATGATGTGTTGAGATACAGTCAAACAGTGGTTGTAAACTTTACAAACACTAAGAGTTCCTTTACTTGTCTGTGTGTGTGTGTGTGTGTGTGGGGGGGGCGGTGCTGTTCCTGGACTCATTCTGGTTTCTTTTAAACTTGGTTGTCATTTAACTAACAGGTAGGGGTTAAGGAGATCCCTAAAGACTCAGACCCAGCCAGTTAGGGTTGGGGTTACAGATATTATCTGGAGTCGTACTGGTTCCTGCCTTCTTCAGGTGTGATGCTCTTACCTGACTCTCCCATGGCGTACAGAGTGTAGCCATCAATCTCAAGGAAATTTGGGAAGCGTTCTCGATTAATCCAAGACTTGAGGTCACCGTCACGTTCCTCTGAAACACAAAACACTTGTTTCTTAGAAGTGATGTCATCAGTTACATGTTAAAGGTCACACAAAGGCACTCTACTAACCTTTTGACCATCTAACAAACATGTTTAAAAAGTATATTTTATATCCATTGTTAAATAAAATGTTCATGTTTCTGATGGTCCTGGTCTAACCTACAAGAAGGACCAAAGACCAGGAGCCTCATGCATCAAAGAGCACAGCTTTCACACTAAAAGTTGTCAAAGGAGGGAGATATTCAGACATAAAAGGTGCACACATGCTTCTGTGTTCCTCACCTTCATACATCCTAACAAACATGGAACTGAGCACACGCCCTCCACACACCTCCATTTAAATATGTAAACTATACACAAGCTGAAGGACCCGTGTGGTCCATGCTGGAACAGTGGACCAGATCTTTCACCTTGCAGAGTTTTTAAAGGGGTCATGGGAGTTTGCCTCTCTGGTCTACATGTGATTTGTAGACCTGGTGAAGGCTCATGACCTGCTCCTCCAGGCATTCTGTTGGGGGTGGAGGGGGTGCTGCAGGAGTATGAAGGGTCCAGGTTGCTACTCTGAGCGATCCAGTCCCTGTAGAACCAAAGCAGGAGCTGTGCTCACATTCTTGGCACAAAGTAAAGCTTGTTGTCAGGGAGGGCTGTCCCTTGTCTCTGATCCTGTTTGTAGTGTTTATGGACAGTCGTGGAGAGGAGTCTGGTTTGAGAACCACTGGGTCTCATCTCTGCTGTATGCAGATGATGTGTGTTCTCCATTACGGTGCTACGACTCATTTCTTTAAAGTTCTGAGCTCTACCAAACTCAAGTTCCTCTGTGTTTACACTCATTTATTAAAGATGTTGAAATACAAGCAATCACAGCCTCTGGAGTGTGCAGGTTAGGGTTAAAAACTAACCATTACTGGTCTATAGTTAACCCTAACCTGAACCATTTCTGATCACAGAGACAAGAATCTGAGGAGAATCACGCTGGACATGTTTGCATCTGTTTTACAGATTTAACTTGAGGCGTGTCAGGGGGAGGAGTCTCAGGTGCATCAGTTCCACATTAGATAGGAGGTGTGAATGAAAGTAGGGCAGAAACATTATGTGCAGACCGTTTGATACAGCTGAATGTTTCTGTGTAATTTTCCACTTCGGTCCAGAAAACATTTAGTATAAAGACTCTTTGAGACATGAGGCCCCAGTTTGTAGACACATGTCCCTTTAATGTCTCACCGTTGTAGAAAAAGTACGTCCCGTCTTTAAAAACCATAACAGCAGGCAGAGAGGGCAAAGTCACAGCCTGAAACACAAATAACCCACAGTCTTTAAACACAACACATACTACAACCTCCCTGGTAAGATCTGTTCTGGAGAGGAGGGTCCATCGGATAGTTGAATCTTGGATTCAGGAACAGCAGTGTGGTTTTGGTCCTGGTTCTGGACCACTGGACCAGTTCTACACCCTCAGCAGGGTCCTGGAGGGTTCATGGGAGTTCAACCAGTCTACATGTGTTTTGTGGACTTGGAGAAGGCGTTCGACAGTGTCCCTCAGGGACTCCTGTGGGGGGTACTCTGGGAGTATGGGGTACCAGGCCCGTTGATACAGGCTGTTAGGTCCCTGTAGGACCGGTACCAGAGCTTGATCCACATTGAAGGTAGTAAGTCAGACTTGTTTCTGGTGAGAGTTGGACTCCACCAAGGTTGTCCTTTGTCACCRATTCTGTTCAAAACTTTTCTGGACAGAATTTCTAGGTGCAGCCGAGGTGTTGAGGGGATCCTTTT
>NW_013954846.1:17758-19262 GCF_001266775.1 Austrofundulus limnaeus
ATGGATGGATGGATGGATGGATGGATGGATGGATGGATGGATGGATGGATGGATGGACGGATGGATGGCTAAATGGAAGGATGGATGGACGGATGGATGGATGGATGGATGGATGGATGGATGGATGGATGGATGGATGGATGGATGGATGCATGGATGGATGGACGGATGGATGGATGCATGGATGGATGGATGGATGGATGGATGCATGGATGGATGGATGGATGGATGCATGGATGGATGGACAAACTAAAACATAAACTACCCACAGTGTTTAACACAACACAAACCTTGGGCAGGACGTCTCTGGTGGCAGAGAAGAAGAAGGTGTGGACGATGAGTTCCTCAGCTGCTGTTGTGTAGTTTCCCTGGAAACAGATCAGCTGATCAGCTGTTTGTGTTTGTTTATGACATAAATGTGTGATATTAGCACCTTGAGCTCAGACTTTGCCCCAACATAAACAAACATGACATCATGGCGGTTCATGGTGTGTTGGAAAAGCTGCACACTGCTCAGGGATCGAACCAGCGGCCTGAGAAACAACACACTCAGGTGAAGAGAGCGTTTCCCCTGGATGTGACCGAAGCTTTGTGATGAACTCACCCTGAAACCCGGTCAGAGAATGCCATGATTCCATCTTTGGTTCTGGATCCTGCATAGTTGTACTTCACCTGGTTCTTGAACCTGCAGGCAGAGAACAGCTGCTAACATCTGCAGGCCTCCAGGTGAGTTCAGGTAGAACATCAACACTCACATGAGGATGGCAGGATAATTCCTGACTCGAAACTCTTTGGCCAAAGCTGCAGAAACAAATCAAATATCAGCTTTAGCTACAGTACTTTTATTTTGGAAGGGTGACATTTTATTTTGAAGGAAACAGACCGGTGCTGACGGTAGCATCTGATTTGCCAACTCGAACAGGAGACCCAAAACTCCTGAGTTCTGATCCGATCTGATGCCAAACAGGATCCAGATGTCTGCAGAAGGAACACCAGGGGGTGTAGAACTAAGGGGAAAGGATGGATCCAGATGAGTCCGGTTCTGACCCAGAAACCTCAGAGACTATAGAACTTTATGTACCTCAATGAGCCAGATATCATCTGGATCCCTGCTCTCCAGGAACCTGAAACACATCAATCAGACCGACTGTCGTTCTCCTGCATGGCCTGAGGTGGTCTGAGGAGACCTGAGGTGGTCTGAGGAGACCTGAGGTGGTCTGAGATGGTCTGAGGAGACCTGAGGTGGTCTGAGGAGACCTGAGGTGGTCTGAGATGGTCTGAGGAGACCTGAGGTGGTCTGAGGTGGTCTGAGGTGACCTGAAGTGGTTTGAGGTGGTCTGAGGTGGTCTGAGGAGACCTGAGGTGGTCTGAGGTGACCTGAGGTGGTCTGAGGTGGTCTGAGGTGACCTGAGGTGGTCTGAGGTGACCTAAGGTGGTCTGAGGTGACCTGAGGTCGTCTGAGATGGTCTGAGGTGACCTGAGGTGGTCTGAGGTGGTCTGAGGT
>NW_013954846.1:20123-21681 GCF_001266775.1 Austrofundulus limnaeus
GGTGACCTGAGATAGTCTGAGGGGACCTGATGAGGTCTGAGGGGACCTGATGAGGTCTGAGGAGGTCTGAGGTGACCTGAGATAGTCTGAGGGGACCTGATGAGGTCTGAGGGGACCTGATGAGGTCTGAGGTGGTCTGAGGTGACCTGAGATAGTCTGAGGGGACCTGATGAGGTCTGAGGGGACCTGATGAGGTCTGAGGTGGTCTGAGGTGACCTGAGATAGTCTGAGGGGACCTGATGAGGTCTGAGGGGACCTGATGAGGTCTGAGGTGATCTGCGGTGACCTGAGATGGTCTGAGGTGAACTAAGGTGGTCTGTGGTGACCTGAGAACCTGTCCTACAGCTTCTGGTCCTACAGGTGGTTCTGTTGCTTCAATCAGATTTATATTAATTTAAACCATTTTTACTCACGAGTCATCGAGTTCCTCCACAAAGGCTGAGACCAACAGAACCGATCCAAACAGCAGAACTGAGAACAGAAACACAGTCAGGGTCCTGGTTCTACAGGGTCTACAGGTCCAGGTTTGGGTTCAGTACCTGAGAGCTGAAGCACGTTCCTTCTGTCCAACATGTTGACTGAAACTGGATCAACAGAAGATAAAGCTAATCTGCTAAAGGCTAATCTGACAGATTACCAGACTCCATTCAATCCAGTGAAACTTTATTTATAAAGAGCTTTACAGGAACAGACAAGCTGAATGAACTGAAGGAAGCAAAGGAAAACAAAACACAGTTGATCAAAAAAAAAAAGAATCTAAATCATTAAATAAACAATCATCATTTAATGGGGAACAGGAAGTGAACCTGCTGCACTTCCTGTTTCTGAACAGGTTCCATCAAGTTAGGATTAATTAAACAGAACCCAACTGCTGCTGCCCAGCAAATAAATTATTAGTGTAATTATTACAGACACATTATTTAAAATTCATACATTGTGATTTCCAGATTTTTTTAGATTATGTCTCACAGTAAACATGAACCAAGATGAAAACTTCAGACCCCTTCATGATTTCTGAGTGGGAGACCTTTCAAAGTCCAAGAGTGTTGAAATACGTATTTACTGTCCTTCTGAGACATGCTTTTCCTTTAGCAGAGACTTCCCACAGTTCTGTGTGGCAGGAAGTGACTGGAGCTGCGTCACACGGCGACACTCCCAGTCCTCCACCTGCTGCAGGTCAGACCTGTGGCTGCTGCACGAAACTAGGAGAAGGGATTAACCCGGGATTTTGGTGTAAACCTGAATTAATTAAGCCTTGAATCGGTTGCATTGGTTGCGTATGTTTCCATGGTAACAAGTGCTCTGAAACTAACCTGATCAGGTTTAAAGTGAAGATTATTTAATCTGTTAATGTTTCTGAGCAGTAGAGTCATTTTACTGCAGAAAACTGTTCCTCTGACCAGGTTTTACCGTCTGATATCAGATAAAAAGATTTTCATCTTGTTTTTAGACCCATAAACTAAACAAGATCAGAATATGTTAGATTGTCCTGATGCATCTCAGTAATCCAGGTAAAAAATCAAAAAGATAAAAATAGTATAGGTCTTCTGGACGGGTT
>NW_013954846.1:23189-25288 GCF_001266775.1 Austrofundulus limnaeus
GTCCCTCGACCTTTCAATACTCTGATAATTTTCAGAGCCATCAGATGTTCATTTTAATTTGTTCATTTAGTTAATCTCAGATAATTTAGTTAATCTCAGATAATTTAGTTAATCTCAGATAATTTAGTTAATCTCAGACAATTTACAGACAGATTCAGACACAAAAAGTTTTTATTTTGAAATTATCTCAGCATCAGTCGGTGTTTGTCTTCACGTCTTCATATGAATCATAATTAACCCTTACATTGCTGGAGGAAGTCAGACTCACGTGTCTGATCAGTTAATCTGTGATTCACTCAGTGGGTCTAGTAAACAAACTGTGAACGTGCATTAATCCCAGATTATTTACAGCTGGTTTGAATGAACCATCCTAACTGAGCGCAGCTTGGTGTTAGAGCAACAGATTACAGCTGTTTACATGTTGAAGGATAGTTCAAGCTCAGTTTACAGCTCAGATCCTGGATTATTAATCTGACTTTTGTTCAACAGGCCTCTGGTTTAACTAACCTAGATGTTAGTCTGGTTTAACTAAGCCTAGATGTTAGTCTGGTTTAACTAAGCCTAGATGTTGGTCTGGTTTAACTAACCTAGATGTTAGTCTGGTTTAACTAAGCCTAGATGTTAGTCTGGTTTAACTAAGCCTAGATGTTGGTCTGGTGGGACATGATGTTTATGGATATGCTTCACCAACATCTGGCGGTCTGGGCTCGAGTACTCGCATTGTTGACATAAAAAAGCTTCACCAGTGTGATGACGGCGAGTGTGGAGGTCCAAACTTTTCTTCTGGATGCTGGAAACAAAAGAAAAGCACAGGTTTCCATTGCAACTAGTAAGAATGTCAAAGAAACACAACAGATGCACAAGAGACACCGTCCAATCACAGCACAGATACAAGAGACACCGTCCAATCACAGCACAGACACAAGAGACACCGTCCAATCAGAGCACAGACACAAGAGACACCGTCCAATCAGAGCACAGACACAAGAAACACCGTCCAATCACAGCAGAGACACAAGAGACACCGTCCAATCACAGCAGAGACACAAGAGACACCGTCCAATCACAGCACAGACACAAGAGACACCGTCCAATCACAGCAGAGACACAAGAGACACCGTCCAATCACAGCGCAGACACAAGAGACACCGACCAGTCACAGCACAGACTCAGAGGTCAGAGGCACAGCCAGGTGTATGAGGTTTGTTACCTGCTGTAGGTACACAGGTGACACCTGTATGGTTTTTCCTGACTGTGAGTCCTGCAGTGTCTGAGCAAGGAGCTGCGATCGATGGAGGCATACGGACACTCAGAGCACCTGTACGGCTTCTCACCTGTACACAACCAAACCAGATGACACCTGTTACCTGTCACTCTCAGGTGGTCCCTGTCACTCTCAGGTGGTCCCTGTCACTCTCAGGTGTGGTACCTGTGTGAGTCCTCAGGTGTTGCAGTAGTGAGGCCTTCAGCCTGCTGCTGTAGGAGCAGTGAGGACAGGTGTATGGTCTCTCTCCTCCGTGGACACCCAGGTGACGCCGCAGAGTGAGCTTTGAAGAGAACTTCCTGCAGAGGACAGATCACAGAGGAATGGTCCAATCAGAGCTTTAGTTCCCTGAAGATATTCCCAGTCTGCAGTGAGGCATTGTGGGTAGTGTAGTGTACAGTGATGTATTGTGGGTAGTGTAGTCTGCAGTGAGGCATTGTGGGTAGTGTAGTCTGCAGTGATGTATTGTGGGTAGTGTAGTGTACAGTGATGTATTGTGGGTAGTGTAGTCTGCAGTGAGGCATTGTGGGTAGTGTAGTCTGCAGTGATGTATTGTGGGTAGTGTAGTGTACAGTGATGTATTGTGGGTAGTGTAGTCTGCAGTGAGGCATTGTGGGTAGTGTAGTCTGCAGTGATGTATTGTGGGTAGTGTAGTGTGCAGTGATGTATTGTGGGTAGTGTAGTGTGCAGTGATGTATTGTGGGTAGTGTAGTGTACAGTGATGTATTGTGGGTAGTGTAGTGTACAGTGATGTATTGTGGGTAGTGTAGTCTGCAGTGATGTATTGTGGGTAGTGTAGTCTGCAGTGATGTATTGTGGGTAGTGTAGAGTGCAG
>NW_013954846.1:26177-27360 GCF_001266775.1 Austrofundulus limnaeus
CACACACACACACACACACACACACACACACACACACACACACACACACACACACACACACACACTATCAATCTGATTATGTTCTCACACTAGCTCAGTGTTAGCAGATTTTATATTAAAGATTTTTCATAATAAAAGCCTTAACTGACCTTTCAGAAAGCTCCACCTTCTTTGATTCTTCATGTCCAATCAGTGAGCTCCTCCATCGATCTGAAGTCAACCAATCAGCAGACAGTTCTGTTAGCAGCAGACAGTTCAGCTTTGATGGCTGAGTCACTGAAAGCAATGAAACAAACCTGAAGACTTGCTGCAGGCGCTTCCTGATGATGACTTCCTGTTTGTCCTGTGATGGTTCTTCTCCAGCTGCTCCTCCCTCCTCCTGCTCCTCCTCTTCCTGCTGTGGTTCCTCCAGTGACGCTCCAGCTCCTCCCAGCTGTCGGACGTCCAGCTGCAGCGCACACAAATGAAACCACTGCCAGCCTGGTGAGACCGGATGTGGACGTCCAGAAGCTGCCTTGATGGGAGAATGAGAGGACAGAGGAAACACAGCAGCTGCTGGGGGTCAGGGGGCGGAGCCTCAGTCTTTCCACCTGACCCGGTACGCTGCAGGGAGGAGGGCTCAGTGGGTGAAGGAGGTTTAACTGCAGTAATCCTGCAGAGTCCCAGAGTCATGAGGTGAGCAGACTGCTCCATCTCCTCCTGGGAGGAGGGGGGGTTGAGAGGACAGGACAGATCCACTGCAGCCCCCTTCAGAGGAAGGATGGAGGGGTCTTCTTCCTCCTCAAAGAGCGTGTTGACCTGCAGACACACACATGTGGTGTGAGTTAAGTTCTGGTTCAGGTTAGAGGTCCCACCTCTGCAGGCTCACAGTCTGAACCTAATGTGAAAATATCACAACGGATCTGTTCATAAATGTAACAACATGGAAATACACCTGAACACACAACATGTTGTTGTAGAAAACATGACAAAAACACATTTACAACAAGACACAACTTTGTGTTGATCAAGAAAATACTGCTTGTTTGAAGTCAGCAGGTAAATTAACCGTGTTACAACACAACACACAACCACTTCCTGATACACCAGGCACAACTATTATTAACAGATGTGTGTGTTTGTGTACCTCTGTAATGTGTGTGTTGTGTACCTCTGTAATATGTGTGTTGTGTACCTCTGTAAT
>NW_013954846.1:28360-29617 GCF_001266775.1 Austrofundulus limnaeus
TGTTGTGTACCTCTGTAATACTGTAATATGTGTTGTGTACCTCTGTAATATGTGTTGTGTACCTCTGTAATATGTGTTGTGTACCTCTGTAATATGTGTTGTGTACCTCTGTAATATGTGTGTTGTGTACCTCTGTAATATGTGTTGTGTACCTCTGTAATATGTGTTGTGTACCTCTGTAATGTGTTTGTTGTGTACCTCTGTAATATGTGTGTTGTGTACCTCTGTAATATGTGTTGTGTACCTCTGTAATATGTGTTGTGTACCTCTGTAATATGTGTTGTGTACCTCTGTAATATGTGTGTTGTGTACCTCTGTAATATGTGTGTTGTGTACCTCTGTAATGTGTTTGTTGTGTACCTCTGTAATATGTGTGTTGTGTACCTCTGTAATATGTGTGTTGTGTTACCTCACAGGTGTGAGCCACCTGCAGAGCGCCCTCGGTGGTGATGTCACAGGTGGGCGGGCTCATGTTACCCAGCATGTTGTAAAGCAGGAAGTCTTCGTCTTCTTTGGACTCTCCGTTCAGGTCCAGCTGGTAAGACGAGCCGTCCTGCTGAAGCCCCGCCTCCAGCCCCTCCTCGGGACAGCAGGTGAGAGTGGGCGTGGCATGGCGTTGCAGCAGGTGGTTGCTGATGGCTGTCTTCAGGCCACAGGTGAACTCACAAGCTTTGCAGCGATACAGTTCCACCATGAAGGACTCGACCAGAGACAGACCGTCCACGTCCTCACAGAACAGGCTGGAGCTCATGGCTCCGCCCACTACCTGCAGAGTCACAGGACTAATGTCCCTGAACCTCTGGGTCACCCACGACATCACCACTGGTGGGTCAGGACCTCCTTCAGTCTGATTGGACAGATATTCATGATGTCATCGTTGCTTCACACTGCACAACAAACAACCAATCAATCAATCAACTTAATTTACAGAGCACATTTTAAACCATAAGAGCAAACAAAGTGATGTACAGTGAGACAAGTTAAAACAATAAAAGAAACATAAAACACACATCAGATCACAGCAGGTGAACACACGTCGACAATATAAACACAATCACATTGTGTTAGAAGCAGAGAATAAAAGTGTGTTTTTAACAGATTTACAAACAGGAAGTGATGAAACCTGTCTGACACTCAGGAGAACAATGGGCCTCTTCCTTTTGTTCGTACAAAGGGTTCGTACGAACATGTCACGTCAGATTCAACAAACTCTTCTATCTTCAGGAAAAGTGTGTAAATGAGCTGCGTAAATTCACC
>NW_013954846.1:30617-31184 GCF_001266775.1 Austrofundulus limnaeus
CTCCTAAATCACTCGTACGCACAACTTAAGAACAAATCTGTGTACCAACGGTTCTTGCATGAGGCCCAATGTTCCACAGCTTAGAACCGACAACTCAAAATGTTCTGTCGCCTCCAAGTTTCTGCCTGAAACAATTAATGATTCATATCTGCTTTATGGGCTCTCACCTCCTGACTGAGGTGTGCTTCCACACCTGTCTACACCTGTCTACACCTGTTTATACCTGTCTACACCTGTCTATACCTGTCTACACCTGTCTACACCTGTTTATAACTGTCTACACCTGTCTACACCTGTTTACACCTGTTTATACCTGTTTATACCTGTCTACACCTGTTTATACCTGTCTACACCTGTTTATACCTGTTTATACCTGTCCACACCTGTCTACACCGGTTTATACCTGTCTACACCTGTCCACACCTGTTTATACCTGTTTATACCTGTCCACACCTGTCTACACCTGTTTATACCTGTCCACACCTGTCTACACCTGTCAACACCTGTTTATACCTGTCCACACCTGTCTACACCTGTTTATACCTGTCCACACCTGTCTACACCTGT
>NW_013954847.1:0-5954 GCF_001266775.1 Austrofundulus limnaeus
ACTAAACGACAATAATAATAATAAATAAATGAAAACTTCCGACAGAGAAATTTGATCACTTTGATGAAATTGTGCTTATTTATGCTCAGATTTGTTAAGATAGCACATAAAAGTGCTATGTTTACATTAAATGTGTACCTGCATTTCAGAATTCCATTAAAAAAAAACTACTAGAGTGAATATTTTTTAACTTGCATCATTTGGGTTATAGTTTGCAATGAGTCCCTTTAAGTGCAAGTATCAAAATCTCTTACACTTTTGCAGCACTTTGTGTGTAAATAAATAGTTTGGTTCCAAATTCTCACTCTGTTGTAAGTTTTTGTCATTTCCTTATTGGTCAAAGGTGATGGTGGTCTTAGGACTGAAAGAATCAACACTTTGAAGTTCTGAATGCTCAAACCCTGGGAGGAAGGGACTGTTGCCATCATCAGAGGCATGGTGTCTGAATATGCAGACACACTTTAAACGTTCACACCATACCGTGCACGTCCCTTTGCAACAACACACTGTCATTTTACGTCAAAGGGAAGCTCAATCCAAAACTGAGCAAACGATACACCCAAACTATTTTAAAGCCTTAAAAAGCGTTGAAAATCCAATTCACAAGTTCTGAACCAGGCCTGTAAAAGGAGTGATTACTCATCATCTCACACTTCACAAATGCCTACGACGTGCTAACAGAGAGAAACACACCGAGCAAAGCACTACTGCAGAGCACAACTATCTTTGTGACACGTGTGGGTGAGAAGTGGGATCCTTGTATGTAAATTTTTTTCTTTTTTAAAGTGTTTGCACCATGAATAGAACTCAAAACATGCTATTTAGAAAATATACACATTTATTGAAAAGCTGATACAAACAAATCAAACGAGGTAGCTTTATAACATCTATAAAGAGACTTTCAACAAATTAAGATAGGAATATGTCCATAATAAAGCCCAGTGCATGTGGTACTTTCAAGGTACCAGGTACCAAGAAGGCCTTACTTCCGGGTAAATATGATGCGTACCAGGATGTAAGTATTGCTACAGGAAATAATTTAGGAGCAACRAAAAATCTGTACAGAAAAGTACTGTATACAGACCAGACAATAAGTACATATTTACACATTTATTTATTTACCATCCTCACTGAAGGTAGGTCCAATCTAACAACAAATATTTTACTCATCAACTGTTTTAATTGTAGTATAAAAACTTATACAAAGAAACTATAGTTGTCAGTGTTTTGTTACCAAGCACTTTGTTGAAACTATTGTAGTTAAGTGGTTTACCAGGGTCTCCACATACACTTGAATAAAGTTAAACTAGCCATGCCGTCCGGACTGTCTGCCTCCTCTGAGGAGGAGGAGGAGGAGGAGGAGGAGGAGGAGGAGGAAGCATGGCTCGGTTCTGAGTCTGTTTCATCCAGGTCTGAGCTGGGGTCGTCGGTGGAGGACGGAGCCGGCGACACCAGGGTCGTGTCCAGGAGCCCGGCGCCGTCGCTACAGGCCGGCATGTTGTGGTTGTTAGCCCCCGTCTCCGGCAGCATCTCCCGGAGCTCGTCGTTGAGGGGCATGCTCTCCAGGAGCTGGTTCAGCAGCTCCGCCGCCACCGCGGGGTCCATTCCCGGACAGCTGGACACAAATGTGTGCACGTCGTGCATGCACTGGATGTAGCCGGCGGCAAACCGCTCGCTAGCTTCCCTGTTCAGGGCGTCCACCTCTGGGTTGGGGGTCAAACATAGAGATGGGCGTCATTTTTTTTAAAAAACAACGCTCGGCTAATTCTGTGTTCTGATTGGCTGAGCCGTGGTCGAAGCGCACCTGCGCTGGCATTAATTAAACAGTTGATATTAATCCGCCAGTGGACTCTTAAACGAACTATTTTTCCTACGCGAAGGTTTACCTTGAGCGCGGTTTTGTAGGATGTTTTCGACTTGTTTCACCGTCACCTCTAGAACTTCGGCGTTCTCCATCTTCGACTGTAAAAAAATAAAATAATAAAAATAAATAAATAAAACATGAAGCCAATAGCTTAACTGAAACACATGCGATGAAAAAAAAAGCTAATTATCCTACATCCGAATCAGCGATGAGAAGTCTGAGCTCCTGCAGACTCTCGTTGATGCGACTCCTCCTTTTCTTTTCGACCAGAGGRTTTCTCATCTGTAAAAACAAAACGTGTCCCGTTTCAAACGCAGACCTGCAGCAGAGACTTTGTGCTGAGATCAAGTTACCTTTCTGTCGGGTTTAACTCCCGTGTCGCCTCTTCCCGTCCTGCCTGCGCTGCTGCGAGTTGGAGCCATGACGCGTGTGCTGGAGGCTGGGGGGTCCGGAGAGCCGTTAGAGGCGAAGACAGATGGTCAGAGGGGCAACATGTGCTGGGTGTTTATATGTCCCCTCATTTACATGAGAATGAGACCTGGCTGTGAGGAACTGAAGGGGGGCGTCCTGTCGTTGTCCCTTTGAACCACCATGGATTTAGGACATGCAAAATCTGATCTAGCTGAAGTAAAGCATCTTATTCTGTGAAACATTTTTTTCAATTAACATTGAAGCACCCACCTCACCACTATAGGGCTAAATATCAGCCAGTTCTCACATTAGATCATTAGTTGATTGGCTATAATTTTAACCTTAATTGGGAACCATCAGCTCACATCTCCCCAATTTAAAAATAAAAGCTAATGTGAATTACCCCAGTGATTCTGAAAACTTGATAATGCGTACCACCTCAAAAAATACTTGGCTCTCCAAATCTGAAATACAACTTATGACAATCTTTACAAAACACAACCTTGTGAATGCAAATGAACAAACTGTTGTTTTTAAGATGTCACGGTGGTAGAAATAGCCTTTATTGTCCCACCTAATTCAGGTGTCACAGAGGTTCACACATGCTAGTAAATTTACAAACTATAGACAGTATAAAAAAACAAAATTAACACTGGTTAGCAATGATACGACATTATAAAGAATTGTGCAAGAATTAAAAAAAGATTTGTTTTGTTTTAGAGACAGTAAACTATCAGAATCTGACATCAGAATGCTTATTTTCAGTGCAAAAACATAATCAACAGACTATTAACTATCACAGTGCAGACAACCACAGATATGCAATTACAGCAGAATTATTTTAAAAGTGTAAATTGAGTCATAACAGAGCAACGGATTGTTCAAGTAATAATATAAATGAGCGGTAGTGCAAATGATTGTTCAGATGAGTAATGACAATGAACAGTAACAGTAAAAATTATTGCACAGACAGCAGTGGTAATCGCAGTTGCCTCTCAGAAAGTTGCAGGATCGCTTCCCAGTGTGGCCTTTCTGGGTGARTGTTCTCCTAAAGTACAAGTGGGTTTTCTCTCACAAACTAAAAACATGCATGTTAGCACAGCCGGCTCTTGGCATAGGCAAACTAGGCGGTCGCCTAGAGCGCCATCTGCTAGAGGGGGCGCCGAACTGCAGAAGAAAAAAGTAATTATTTGTAATCCCTGGTTGTAAATCTGCTCAGCGCCCCTTTCAGGTAGCTTTGTCTTAAAAAACTATAGTGAAGTATTACAGGAAAAATAAACTACTCTATCCGTAAAACATTTTTTCCCCCCCAATGCAGCAATCGCCCCCACCCTCTCTCTCATTTGATTGACGTTGCACTGACTCGTCCTGCTCCGACACTCTGACGGGGGAGGGGCTAGTAGCGCCTCTCAGGTAGCGGTTCGTGTTGACAAACTCAATAACAAGTGTTGTCCCGTACATGTCAACCTCTTCGGACGTTTACCTGGTTGCGCTTCAAGTCGCCTAGGGCACCAAAATGGCTAGAGCCAGCACTGCATGCTAGGTTAATTGGTACCTCTGTCCCTCGGTGAGAGTGGGACTTGCGAGGCTTACAACCTGCCAAGGGCACCTCGCCTCGTGAATTCTGATAGATACCAGCTCTGGGAAGGAGATGGATGGTTTTATGCATTCGTCGCTGAGAGCATCACCAGTCTTATATAATAAAAATACCAAATTGAACTTATTCAAACCAAATTTTCACATTGTTTCGTGCCTTTTGTCACTAACAGGTCCCATAGAGACTTCACTTTCTGCTTGAGTAGCAACCCTGATTCGCAATTATTCAGTTTCCACAGGGGTTTTAAAAATTGTTCTCCATTAAGTTATTGCCTCCTAGGCAAATGTGTAGAAAGACATGTTTGTAATGGTGTAATATAACAATTTAATATCTAAAACATATAAATCCCATGCAGCATACAAAGTAAACAATCCGAAAACCATAAAACAGGGCTTGCAATTTACACATCACCCTGTTCTAGCAATTATTTGCTTTTTATCTGCATTGTGATCCAAATTCAACACACTAAAAACTACAATGATAGTAAATCATATGAATACTTTTCACAAACAGTGACCAGAACTTTATGTTATTTTTATGTAGGCTTTTATTAGTTTGTACTCATGTTAAATAGGTGGATTCTATTTGTGGAAAACACTATTCTAACCTAAACTAAAAGTTGACATTCTTAATAGATATTTTTTTCATCTATTGTTTTAAAACATCATATTGCTACCACAAATATTCGTTAATTCTTCACATTAATATTATATTATTATTATAATAATAGTTCATAGTAGGATAGTACAATCTCAATTAATATTATACTATTATTATAGTTCATAGGATAGTACAGTTTAAACTGTTTACATACAGATCAGCCCAAACATTATAATCACCCTCCAGGAGCTGATAAKTTTATTGCAGTATAGATGCTGTCTGAGCCAATTTGAAGCATCACAACATTTCCGGATGATAGTGTTCGGGACTTGGTTATGAGAAGGACATTCATCTTTAAATAAAATGCGGAAATCTCTACCATATTCGGAGCTCGACTTCAAAATAAGAGCGCGGCTTATCGCAATAGCCACAAATATGGACTTAAATTTGTTGTCTTCAAATGGAAAGGCGTTGGTTATTCATTTAAAATCATTTTTAGCACAAATGGCCTAAAACAGTTGGATTTTCTGCGATTTATAAGTGTTCCGCCTGACGCAGGGTTTTATTCTGACAGCGCCGAGGAGGCTTTTCCCTCCGGCCCACGCAGCGCTCGTTCGTCAGAGAAGACGCCGTTCTGAGGTCACCCATCCCCGGGGGCGACGCGCTACGCTGCTATATAATCTCCACCGGCCGGGGAGGAGGAAAGCATCGCTCCGAGCAGACAGGAGACCAAGACAACTCATACACTGAGCTAGCAAACATGGTGAAGATCACCTTCCAGCCGGTGTCGGCGCAGAAGCCCGAGAAAGACAACGAGCATCCGGACAAGATCACAATCCCCCAGCCTCATGTGAGTTTGCACACTTTTATTCTGTCTTTGTTTCCTCTGCTGTGGCATTTGTCTCTGTCTTACTAATAGGCTTTACTCTAATGCAAAGGCTGTAATAAGTAGATTAATGGTTAACTATCCGATGACTGGGATTTGTTTAATAATCCACAATCCTTGTTTTAAAGTGGATTGGCATAATAGCAACATCACTGCATGACACCCTAGACTGTTGTCATTACGTCATGTCGTTTGGTCTCACTGCAGATAGGAGCCTGTCTATAGGTTTGCATTAAGCTGTTTATAACTTTATTATAATAAGTGCTTCATAAATGAATGCTTTTATAACACAACAAAAACATCTTCAATCCGTTTGTGTTCAGTGCATTTTATTTAAGTTAGGGAAACTTAATGACAAAACAACCTAAATCATTGGTGCAGTTGCTGCAGAATTAACCGGGAGGTGTAACACCTCCTTATTCCTGCAGGGGGCGCACCAGGTCGTATTACCATGAGGGGTAATTCAACTGTGCTGCACACCAGCTAAGAAATGAAGTGACTGCAAGGAGAAAAAACATACTTATAACGTTTCAAACGTTCAAAGTGGGGGAGAAAAAATATATTTAAAAATTTATACATACATACATACATACATA
>NW_013954847.1:6054-7338 GCF_001266775.1 Austrofundulus limnaeus
TTTATTTATTTTGCAAATAGTCACTCATTTTAAATGTAATGACTGAAACACGTCCTGATAAAGTTGGGACAATGTCAGCAAAAACCTGTGAAAGTTGAGGAATGTTAAAACAAATGTTTGTCCATGAGATATACATGTTTTAATAAAAGTATGAGAAGTTTTGATGGTAAACTGTCTCATTAAACTACAGCTCTTCCAGTGATGAAGAAAATCAGTTTCATATCAAATTCTCCAGGACACAAAGTCAGGATTCAAGATTAAAACTTTAAAAAATGACTCTGACTTTAACTTCTGACCACAATCCCTTCAGATGTTTTATCGTTAACAAAACTCATTGTTTAACTAAGTCCAGGTCAACAAAACTGAACTTTTACAGCTGTCATCAACAAAAAGTCTCCAGATCTGAGCTCATTTTGATCAGTTCTTCATGCAGTTTGGTGTCAGTGGACCTGCAGCACCATGTTCAGACTGTGCACTGATGCTGGTTCTGACCTGACAGCGCCTCTGCTGGTGGCTGCAGGAACTACAGGTTGGAGGCTGGAAACATGAGACGGTTTAAACAGATTAAACAGACTCAGATGATTTTTAAACATTAAAGAAATGTTATTTTTAAACACTTCTCTCTAATAAATAACATCCTGTTTGATGCAGGAGCAGCAGGAAATCAGGGTTTGTGCTCGAGCTTGTGATTATAACGTACACAGACACGTGCACGCGCCTGGCCTTGTTTTCAGGCACGAGCAGGGGGCGGAGCTACAGGAGGCGAGCAGGGGGCGGAGCCACAGGAGGCTGAGGGATGCTGAGGCTGACACCGAGGCTGTTTACCAGGACCAGCACATCGGGTCAGAGCACGTCCTGCGGTCCGGACCGACAGTCTGCGTCACTCCCGGGACCGGTTCGAGCTGTCCTCGGGACCGAGAGGCCCAGCAGGCTGGAGGCTGAGGCCCGGGCTGAGGAGGTGTCGTGACGCTGGAGGAGGAGGAGGAGGAGGAGGAGGAGGTGATGCTCCGTGTTTGGACCGGCGAACCGAGCCGTTCTCCCTGAAACCTGATATTATGCAGGAAGCCAGGGGAACCGGACCGATCCAAGGCAGGGAACAAAGAACCGGTTCTGAACACGACTCACAAACTGGCAGGTCAGTAAACCCGAACCTGCAGAACCGAACCAGGGCCTGGGCCCAGTTAGACCAGTGGATGGTGCTGCTGGAACACTGTGGAAGAGTCTGGATCCACACACACACACACACACACACACACACACACACACACACACACACACACACAC
>NW_013954847.1:8338-13385 GCF_001266775.1 Austrofundulus limnaeus
AAGATGGTCTGGATAGGCCACAGACATACCATAAACATTTCTACCACCCATAATTGGTCTGCTTTAAACATCTGAGTGGTGCACTACTGCTACTAGTGGTGAGAAAGTGTATTACACCTTATTCAAAATCACTGCAGTCCCACGGCCCTCTGTGGCCCAAAGTTAAAAACTGTTGTTCTTTTGAGGCCCTCAAGGTGGCGCTCATGGCCCACAGTTGGCCCACGGCCCATGGGTTAATAATTTCTGCTCTAAATGAAACCTCTTCCCTCTGTTTTGTTCACTTCCTGTTACACAAGCTGCCCTGTTCATTTCTGCCCTCCTCTGTCTCCTCCTGCAGTTTTTGCCAACGATGGTTGACCCGTCGGAGGCTGAGGAGCAGACTAAATGTAAAGGCTCACACCTGGACGCACCGCTCGTGGCCCCCGGAGACCCTCGACAGCCAGAGCAGGCTGACGGTGCAACAACAGAAGAGGAAGGAGATGCCGGGTTTGAGACCCCGCCCTCCGAGCCCAGCCCCCGCCACACTGCGTCGGGGCCGGAGGTCACAGCACCGGCGCCAGCACCGGACACAGACCCATCCCCCAAACTGCACCTGGACCTGTACAACTTCGACTGTCCGGCGGCAGAGGGCAGCCGCTACGTGCTGACGAGCCCCCGCTCTCTGGAGGCGTGTGCTCGGTGTGGAGTCAAACCTGTGGAGCTGCTCCCCCGGCTGCTCGCTGACTTCATCCGCGAGGCGCCGGGCCGCTCCATGCGCGTCGCCACGGGGCTGTTCGAGGTCTACGAGAGGGACAGACACGGCAAACTGAGGCAGTGCAGGGAGGAGAGGGAGAGGATCGTTAGAGAGGAGAAAAGAAGGATTCTGCAGGCGGCAGTCAACAGCAGTGCTCCTTCTGCCTCTGTGGAGAAAGGCTCAGTCGGCTTTAGTCTACCTCCCAAATCTGGACCAGCATCCACCTGCTCAGTCCCTGATGGAGGGGGTTCCTCTAAAGCTGCGTCATCAAGTCCAGCACCTAGAGCAGGTGCTAAAGACCACAACTCTCTGAGTACCTCCCCCAAATCTGCCCCCTTTTTRAAATCAAGTTCGCCTGTTTTCAAGGGTGGTGTTCAAGGAGCTGCCAAACCTGCAAAGTCCCATGAACAGGTCAAAACCWCGAGACCACCATCATCTGGACCCCCACCAGTGGTCAAGAAGTCCACTGGTGGTAAGACCTCCAACACCTTCCCCAGATCAACACCCAAACCTCCTTCCTTTCCCAGAGCCAACTCCACATTAARGTCATCGGGGTCCAAGCCCGCAGCTCAGAGCCCCAGCACACCTGTGAACGGGACGTCCAGAGGGCTGTTCTCACAGCACAACGGACATCTGGGCCTTCATCTGAAGATGAGAGGGAGGAGCCACTCACTGGAGTCTCTGCAGCGAAGGATGGATCCCGTCTGCTCCTCCACCTCCACAACAACAACYACATGCACCTCCTCAGAGTCAGGAGCCTCCTCCTCCTACAGCTGGGACGGCGCTCGAGATCACTGGGCCAAGTTCTGCAGTCCTCGAGCTCGCACTCTGGCCACGTTCAACTCGCTGATGGGTCGAAGCCTGAGCRTGGGCGACCTGAGCCACTCCCCTCAGACCACGCAGAAGGTGGAGCGCATCGTGAAGGAGGTGAAGCGTCGAGGTCTGAAGGCCGTGTCGGAGCGGGACCGTAAGATCGCAGCGTTGATGCTGGCCCGGTACCAGGAGGAGGACATCATGAGRCAGACCCGCTACGTGGCCCACCTGCAGTGGGACAGCGAGCGCAGGATGGAGGAGCTGCGGCGCGAGCAGGAGGACAGGGAGAAGCAGCGCGCCGTGCTGCAGTGTCAGCGCGTGTGGCACACGCAGGTCTTCATACGGCAGCAGAGGCTCAGCCTGCAGGAGCGAGAGTCGGCCACGGCCCGGCTGCGACAGGCCGAGGAGCACGAGGAGCGCTGGAGGGAGCTGGCAGAGCAGCAGGAGCGCAGTCGCCTCCTCAGGCTGCAGCAGGCCGCGCGAGAGGAGAAACACAAAAAGTCTCTTCAAGAGCAGAACCTGAAGGCCCTGGAGGAGGAGAGGGCTGCCGTGCTGGAGCAGGAGAGGCTGCTCCTGAAGGAGAAGCTCACCATGGCCGAGCTGAAGAGGCAGGAGAAGGAGCACCAAGCCCAGGAGGAGAGGAGAGGGCTGAACAAAGCCGAGAAGCGCCGCCACGCCGCCCTGATCCAGGAGATCGCACGCAGAGAGCAGGAGGAGCGGGACGAGGCCAGGAGGGCGGCGAACCAGAAGCTGAGCCGCTCCCTGGAGAACTACGAGCAGATCGTGGAGCGCCGAGGCCAGGAGCTGAAGGAGAAGGCCAGGCGTGAGGAGAACCAGATCCAGAGAGCACGCAGAGCGGCGGAGAGGCGCGAGCGGCAGCAGCAGCAGCTCCTGGAGTCACGCGTCAGGGAGGCGGAGAAACGAGCACAGCAGGCAGCGCTGCAGGCCGAGGAGAAGGCCCGGGACAAGGCCAAGCGGGCCGTCCAGAACCGGCAGGAGAAGGAGAGGCTCCAGAAGCTGAACAGGCAGCGCGTGGAGGAGGAGGAGAGGCTGAGGCGCCTGGAGCTGCTGCAGTCCATCGAGAGGAAGCTGGAGAAGAGCGAGCAGATCTTCAGGGAGAAGAAGGCGGTGCTGGAGAGTGCTCGCTCCGTGGCCCGGGCTTCCTTCCARGTCAGAGACAAGGTGAGGGAGGAGACCAACATGCGCACCTTCGATAAGATGGCCCTGGAGGCTCAGCTCAAAGCCAGTCTGGATGAGAAATAAACCCATCGAACTCTTTATGACGGCCTTCATCACTCAGCAGGGCTCCTCTTCCTCCTTCACAGTGATTTTTACCTTTCATCTCGTTACCCAGAACAACTTTCATCATACTCTGACCATTGTTATTGTAGATWCTTAACAAACAGACGTTTTGTATCATTAAGACAACAAAACATATCAGGTTTTAGTCATCACCAGTAAAGCCTGTCGCTCTGACGCTGCTCTTGGCAGGAACAACACTCCTCCACCTGTCGTTTATTTACCTGGGCTTCAGTTTTCAGTCAGCCGACAGACAGCTGTGCTGGAATGAAGAGAGTCTCTGTGACTCTGGAAGCACAACTCCATAACAACTACAGAGGCTTTTTGAGGGCCAATAGCTCCAGGTCGCCAAAGCAAGTGGCCACGCCCTTCTGTGGGAACACAGCGTGGAAATACAAAGCCCGAGGCTGGAAACGTGCTGACTCAGCAGAGGACTGCAGCAGGCCTGACTCTGCTCTTCTTCTTCACCTTCGATCACTCTGACAGACACTCCACACTGGGCTGGACCATCACCTCTYCTCTGTGAGCATGTCTGAGTCGACCTGCCACAGCTGATACCATCCCAACGTTCACTAGTGAGTAAACATGGAATCTAAGAAACATGTTTATTTTTATTTTAGTTGTAGATTTGAAGGGAGAGGGACTTATTCATGGGTTTTTACCATCAGATATAAATGTTGTCAGTGGTGGGCAGCGCTAACACAAAATTTAGCTCCGATATTTCTAAAGTGCTTATGAAAATATTTAGGTCCACAACTTCAAAAACATTAATGTCATAGAAAAATTAGCAGAAGTTAATTTTAAACCGCAAGTTCAATTTGACACTAACTAGCTAACAACAATTTTGTACAATATATGTACAACACTGCCAACTAGTGGTGTATGAACTCTTTTACAACTTAATCCTACAGCCACTGATWGCTGGGGATGTGATTTCCTGAAACAGACCTTTAGCTCCTGGTGTAAAAATTAAAAAGTTGTTGAGGATTGCTAGTTCGGCTGCTTCTTTGTCTTTTTCTTTTGTTTGTTGTACATTTTTCATTAAAGAAGCATCAATAAAGTAATTTAAAAACTGTTTATTGGAAAAATGAAGCAATGCATTGTGGGTACATGACAGATTTGATTTGTGACAGGAAATGAAAGCACAAAGAACAGGAAACTATCTTCCCTTCAAAATAAGAGCTTGGATTTTAAATTTTTTCATGTAGTTGCTCCAYTTGACCACTAGATGTCAGTCTTCATCTATCATAGCATCTTTAAATCGTTTCTGCATCTCTAACCCCGTTGCTTCGACCAATTATGTCAAGTATTGAGCTCCATTTTCACTATGGGAGATTCCATCCAAGATGCCTGACAGCTTCTCACAGGCCCGGACTGCTGTCAGGATCACTTTCATTTTCCAATAAACCAGGACTCCTCCACAGCCGATCAACAGGAATCCAGTTATCATGAATCCAAATATATACAGATCTTCAAAGTCTTTGATAGAAAGCGGGGCCAAACAGATGAGGTTCCACCCCCAAGAGCCAGACACTCACCCAGCCGCCACCATTCCACTCAGACAGCTGCACTCCCCACGCTCTAATCTCAGTGTGGAAAAAATAGTGTTGATTGCGTTCAGAGACCWGTTGACCAAATCCATAATTACCTCTGCCAAGGGCGAGGTAATGTTTTCGGTCGCTTATGTCTGTCCATCTGTCTGTCCATCTGTCTGTCTGTCCGTCCGTCCGTCCGTCCGTCTGTCTGTCATTCTGTCTGTGGACAACATTACTCAAAAACTTGTGGACAGATTGTCATGAAATTTTTACCACATGTGGTACTGGGCCAAGGAACACACCTTTAAATTTTGGTGATGTTCTGGATCACGATGTGGATACAGGAATATTTTTCTTTTAACACTCTGAGATAGGCAAAGCTGTGATGCTTTCACAGGGTGTGGGTTTCAAAGTGTCCAGCAGGTGGCACTGTAGTATCGGTGTGCCCCTTTGTAACTCTCTTACAGGATAGGGGGAAATTGGTCTTGGCGGAGGTTTGCACTCTCCGAGTGCTTCTAGTTCCTTTTGTTTTCGGATGATACGTAGTTAGAAGAAAAAGGCTTGACACAGCCGGAAAGCAGGGAAGGAGGGACAGGTTCGGGAGAGTAAGCAAAAAGCGTCCGACTCGTCTGAAGGCCAAGCAGAAAAAAGTTGCTCTAAGTTATAA
>NW_013954847.1:14288-17756 GCF_001266775.1 Austrofundulus limnaeus
CCTCAGACCTCAGACATCAGACCCTCAGACCTCAGACATCAGACCCTCAGACATCAGACCTCAGACCCTCAGACATCAGACCTCAGACATCAGACTCTCAGACATCAGACCCTCAGACATCAGACATCAGACCCTCAGACATCAGACCTCAGACCCTCAGACATCAGACCTCAGACATCAGACTCTCAGACCTCAGACATCAGACATCAGACCCTCAGACATCAGACATCAGACCCTCAGACATCAGACCTCAGACCCTCAGACATCAGACCTCAGACATCAGACTCTCAGACATCAGACCCTCAGACATCAGACATCAGACCCTCAGACATCAGACCTCAGACCCTCAGACATCAGACCTCAGACATCAGACTCTCAGACATCAGACCCTCAGACCTTAGACATCAGACCTCAGACCTCAGACCTCAGACATCAGACCTCAGACCTCAGACCTCAGACCCTCAGACATCAGACCCTCAGACCTCAGCATCAGGACTTGAGCTCATATCAGGAAACACAAACAGCGCAGTCTGAATCTCTGCAGAGACTCTCTGAACAACTCTAAACCTCTTCTATCTTTTATATAATGATGAACTGACTATAACACACGTTTCTTCCTGGTTACACCTCTGAAGTGTTACCTTTTACGTCAGWRGTTGAACGTAACCAACTTTGTTTATAGACAGAAAGAAGGCATGATAAAACATCAACTCTCAGTCTGTTTGAAACCTTATGGCTGCTYTGATCAGAACGTGTAAAAAACAAAACTGTTCCTAACATTCAGTTAATCAGTTACATTTCCTTCAAGTTAGTGAGTGAAAGCTGTGGTTAAAGTTGTGACTGACTCTCAGCTACTACCACGTTACATTTTACAGTAATACCTCTTAAACTGACTGAGATCCAGTCATTTTTGTCTTTTCTAAGGTAAGCTGACTGTAGCTTGAACCAGGTAGAAGCTCTGATTACATTCTGTAAATTTATTTTTAAAAAGCTTTCAGTGGATGATGGGATTATTTTGGGACATGAACAAAATCATCAGTTSAACCTTTGATTTTTATCAGCTGACTGTTCTTTTCTTCCTGCAGGTCCTGGTGATGACTGGGAGCAGACGGTGGAACAAACCTCCAAATGAACTTCATCAGAATTCAACCAGACTTTCCCATGACTCAGATATGCCCATGTCAAACACACAGACACACAAGTTTGTATTTCTATCCTTATTAGGACCGTTCATTGACTTTCATTAGTTGTTTCTATAGCCTAAACCTGAGCCCTTAAACCTAAACTAAACTTAATCCCCAACACAAAACTGGAGTTCCACCATGTTAGTCTTTGGTCCCCAAARAAATGYCTGATCTTGACAAGGTAGGTGTGTACCAGAAACGGTCCTAGAAGGGTAACAGACACACACACACACACACACACACACACACACACACACACACACACACACACACAACATTACAATCAGTTCTGCAGAAAAAGAAGCTCAGACAAAGCACCTGTTATGAACATTTAAAAGCAGCTTTATTAGCTTGGCAGCACGTTGCCAGTTCTTCATGTTCCTTCTTTCCTTCTRACCGTGTGGGTTTGATTTATCTGTCATTTCTGCTGTTGACTTATTAAACATTTGTACATTGTGACAACTTGCTTCCTTCTTACAGTTATTACAGAAAGATTTAGACATCACGTAGTGAAGTGCTTCCATTTAAGATCACTGTTCTCAACAACTCTTCAATACAAGAAGGAATGAGCAAAAAATCAAACGTTTAATAAAACAAACTAATTTTCATGGTGGAGTTGGACATATTTTTGGTGTGTGCTTCATTGTAGATTTATTATTCAGATCATTCAAGGTCCTAATATCACTGCTACCTAACAGTGGATCAAACATACTGGAACATTCCTACAGTTTAGTGACATGACTGGAAGAAAAGCACTCTGAACAAATAAATAAGTGATCAAAATAAAAACATAGAATAATAATCTGGTGGATGTTTTACGTTACATTCTGTCAAATAAATTCTGCCGAGCACATTTTCAGCTTTATCAATCATAAAACACAGAATATGAAGAAAAAGGCTAAAGTCTAATGGCTAGCCAAATAATTGTTCATTTTTTACCAACTTTTAGGCTTATCAAAGTATTTACTCAAAACCAACACACTGATATGACACAACACTACTGTACATCAGCTAATATTAAACTTATACAATTTATTACCATGATGTTGGCTCAATTTGTTCCTGGACCTTAAAGGGACAATTTTATATGTTTCTCAGGCATATATTTAAATACTATACCATAATAAAGTTTCTATGTCACCTTTAGTTNCAGACCCTCAGACATCAGACCCTCAGACTTCAGACCCTCAGACATCAGACCCTCAGACTTCAGACCTCAGACATCAGACCTCAACCTCAGACCCTCAGACATCAGACCCTCAGACTTCAGACCTCAGACATCAGACCCTCTGACATCAGACCTCAGACATCGGACCTCAGACATCAGACCTCAACCTCAGACCCTCAGACATCAGACCCTCAGACTTCAGACCTCAGACATCAGACCCTCAGACATCAGACCCTCAGATATCAGACCCTCAGACCTCAGATCTCAGACCCTCAGATCTCAGACCCTCAGACCTCAGATCTCAGACCTCAGACCCTCAGATCTCAGACCCTCAGACCTCAGATCTCAGACCTAAGATCTCAGAACTCAGACCCTCAGATCTCAGACCTCAGACCTCAGATCTCAGACCTCAGACATCAGACCTCAGATGTCAGACCTCAGACGTCAGACCTCAGACATTAGACCTCAGACATCAGACCTCAGACATCAGACCCTCAGACCTCAGACATCAGACCCTCAGACATCAGACGTCAGACATCAGACCCTCAGACCTCAGACCTCAGACATCAGACCTCAGACATCAGACCCTCAGACATCAGACCTCAAACATCAGACCCTCAGACCCTCAGACCTCATACCTCAGAAATCAGACCTCAGACCCTCAGACATCAGACCCTCAGACATCAGAAATCAGACCTCAGACATCAGACCTCAGATATCAGACCCTCAGACAGCATACCCTCAGACATCAGACCCTCAGACCTCATACCTCAGACATCAGACCTCAGACATCAGACCTCAGACATCAGACCCTAGACCTCAGACATCAAACCCTCAGACATCAGACCTCAGACATCAGACCCTCAGACATCAGACCCTCAGACCTCAGACATCAGACCCTGAGACATCAGGCCTCAGACATCAGACCCTCAGACATCAGACATCAGACCCTCAGACATCAGACCTCAGACCCTCAGACATCAGACCTCAGACATCAGACCTCAGACATCAGACTCTCAGACATCAGACCCTCAGACATCAGACATCAGACCCTCAGACATCAGACCTCAGACCCTCAGACATCAGACCTCAGACCCTCAGACATCAGACCTCAGA
>NW_013954847.1:18756-19677 GCF_001266775.1 Austrofundulus limnaeus
ACATCAGACCTCAGACCCTCAGACATCAGACCTCAGACTTCAGACCCTCAGACATCAGACCTCAGACCCTCAGACATCAGACCCTCAGACATCAGACCACAGACATCAGACCCTCAGACATCAGACCTCAGACCCTCAGACATCAGACCCTCAGACATCAGGCCTCAGACATCAGACCCTCAGACATCAGACCCTCAGACCTCAGACCCTCAGACATCAGACCTCAGACATCAGACCTCAGACATCAGACCCTCAGATATCAGACCCTAGACCTCAGACATCAGACCCTCACACCTCAGACATCAGACCCTCAGACATCAGACCCTCAGACCTCAGACCTCAGACATCAGACCTCAGACATCAGACCTCAGATCTCAGACCTCAGACATCAGACCTCAGACATTAGACCCTCAGACCTCAGACCCTCAGACCTCAGACATTAGACCCTCAGACCTCAGACATCAGACCTCAGATCTCAGACCTCAGACATCAGACCCTCAGACATCAGACCCTCAGACCTCAGACATCAGGCCTCAGACATCAGACATCAGACCCTCAGACATCAGACCTCAGACATCAGACCCTCAGACATCAGACCTCAGACCCTCAGACATGAGGCCTCAGACATCAGACCTCAGATATTAGACTCTCAGACCTCAGACCTCAGACATCAGACCTCAGATATCAGACCCTCAGACAGCAGACCCTCAGACATCAGACCCTCAGACCTCATACCTCAGACATCAGACCTCAGACATCAGACCCTCAGACCTCAGACATCAGACCTCAGACATCAGACCCTCAGACATCAGACCTCAGACATCAGACCCTCAGACCTCAGACATCAGACCTCAGACATCAGACCTCAGACATCAGACCCTCAGACCTCAGACATCAGACCTCAGACATCAGACCTCAGAC
>NW_013954848.1:0-848 GCF_001266775.1 Austrofundulus limnaeus
GCTATATATACTCATGTGCACTCTACAGCACGTACCTATAAATTATTTCTCCTGCTTGAGCCACAGTCTGGTCAGAGACAGTCAGTGCCTCAATTTCTGTGGGGGTGTCACAGATTTTCCCAGGATTCTCCTTGCGAAGTTTATAGAGGGTCTCCCAGTCTCCCCTTCCATCAGGGTCATCTCTGTCAAACCATGGAGTCCAGGCCTCTATGCAGGTAGAAAAGTTAGAATAATTGTTTAGTAATAGGTCAAATGTTACCAATTACAAAAAATAAATGATAAATGACATGTAACATGCATTATAATAAATCAAAATCTATTTCTACTTACGGACATGGGCAGGATCTGCACAGAGATTCCCTAAGTGGAAATTAAAGGAAAAAGTTTTAAAAGGTCATAAATATCAAACGAGCATTTCATTTTTTTCTTGTCCACAGTGTAGTAAATGTTTAAAATTCAGAATGCTGTCTGACCTCCTTCACTTGGTCCTGTAGAAGCTGATAAAATAAATCAGAATAATCATAGTTAAAAACTAAAGTTTTCAATACAAATTTAAAAACAGGTACTGGAGTTGCAGAGATGAACATACCAAGCAGCAAAACTGCAGCGAATGCAAGACTCAGCTATAAAAGAAAATAAAAGGTTTGAATTTTTTTTCATTTAACTGTAAGTTGTGCAGAATGTCAAAATTTATGTTTGTTTTCACATTTATTTCTGTAAAACTACACATACTTTACCTGTTTCATCATAATTGCAGAAAATGGATATTTGTTCCTAACAGAAGCAAACAAAAACAAATCATAGAAACGTTAATTATTTACATTTTTTGCCATAAATCAATATGCTAG
>NW_013954848.1:3122-4755 GCF_001266775.1 Austrofundulus limnaeus
ATCATATTGTGTGATTTTTTTAAAAATCTTGTTTTACTTATGGTGTGTTACATTTTTTACACATCATTGTGTTAGTACATTGGAAGCAAAGTATTAAAATGTGAATCAAGTAATAGACCATGAGAACCATTAGAAAATTAAAGCCTTCCAAAGCAAACCATCACCATCTGTGTTTTCAAGCTGCACCCAACCAACTATTATTCCATTTATTTCCTTTTATCCTTCCTGCTGACTTTCACAAGATAAAAAGTCATCTCTGGTGTGGAAATGATGATAAAACAAAGGGCACCGCATTTTTAGAACACAAAGTTTGAGTTCTGGACTGGATAGTGCTGGTTTTATCTGCTCCTTTTGCCTTCTATCTGTACAACATGCAACTAAACAAGTTGTAAAATGTCCTAAGAAGACTGCAAAATCCAGTTTATTGTTTTGAAAAATTCCAGTTTGTGCCCAGGCTACTTGCTCCTATAAAAAGACAGAAGAAAAGAACCGACTGAGTGGACTGAGAGGTTCTCTGGCTGAGTCTCCTCTGGTTTTCCCAGGTAACACTCTGCTTTTTCATCTTTCTTAAAGAAACTGAAATAAACTGAGATGGAAGTAATGTTATTGTTACTACAAAGAAATAAAATACTCAAGTTTCATGTTTTTCTTTACAGCTGTTTAGAACAAACAACTGATTTGTACAATGATCAAACAGGTAAGATTTTAGTTGTGATGTTAAGTTCAAAATGAAAACACAAATAAGAATTTGGAAATGAAACTATTCTTTACCTGTTGAATTTTAATTATTTTGGATTTTATTTTAATTTTTTATAGTTAAGTTTCATTTTTGCTGCAGTTTTGCTGCTCGRTAAGTAACATGTCACTTTTGACACGTTTAGGTTTTGAAACATTTACAATATATTTGCACCAACTAATGTCACTAATTAGCTTTATTCTGATTCTTTCTGCAGGTTACGTAGAACAAAGTCATCAACGTAAGACTTTTCAATAAGCATCACCTGCTGGTTTAGGTTTATTTATTGTCAGAATGTTCATACTCCCAAACGTTATAAATGCAAATATGCTTCAGTGCATTAATGTAGAATGCAGAGTTTGGGAACTGATTGCTTTATGTTTGAATAAATAATATAACAATGGTATAACAATATGATGTCTTTGACTTTTTTTCTGTTATTTTGGCTCTTCAGAGCCAGAACCAGTTGTCATCAATCGACTGTGTAAAACCAGATGGTTCAWTGGAGACCGTGGCTCTAGAAGAGGTGACTGGGAGACTCTGGGGTTGCTGAGAGAGAAATATCCAGGAGAAATTTGTCGCAGACCGAGAGAAATTGAGGCTGTTGCTGCGGACACAGAGACTCCTGCTGAACTGACATATCAGACATTTTATGCGTGAGTTGTCTTTAAATAATATTTATTAAAAGTCGTACATGTTGAGTTTCTCCCTAAACCAGGGGTCCCCAGACTTTTTCCTGTAAGGGCCACATAACTTTTCCCTTCTCTGGTGGGGGGCCGGAGTCAGTTTGTAACAGAAAAAATGTGACTATTGCAGGAGTGCCTAAATGTAAAAATTTATTGTTTTCCAGAAAGCACAATCAAACAACCCTCTCTGGGTTCTTCACAGTATGTACTC
>NW_013954848.1:5977-7308 GCF_001266775.1 Austrofundulus limnaeus
ATCTTCTCTTAGCTCATTTAGTAGAAAAAAAACAGTAATAAACAAAGAACAGTCAATATAAAAGCAATATTTATATCAGAAAATATAATTCATTGCTAAGAATTCAAATTAATTCACAAATAATAATAACAGCATTCAGCTTGTTGCATTCTTGGCTAACTCTGCAGGAAATGAAGCACAGGGGCATCCAAATCGAACTTTGTAGTCCTTGCAGACGTTAAATTTCAGATTGCGGCAAGCAAACCCATTAGTGGGACTGTAGCTGAAATAACAGTGAACAATCAGTTAAAATACATTTTAATATTGATGTCAAAATTCAAGAAAAGGTTTCAAACTATTTCTGTTGTCTGACAATTTTTTTATTTACATGCAAACTGAAGCAAGACTTAAGCCAGATCGAAACAAATATTTAAAATGGTTATTGTGTGATGTTTGAAGCAATTTGGTTCTTGAGTACAAAAAGCATCACACAAAAAGCTCATGGCAGAAAGTTAAAAAAAAAGTTTAAGTTTTAATCACTTTTATAGATTGAAGCAACTTACATAATGATGTTATTCCCTGTCAGGATGGCTGGGGTCTCTCCAACAACGGTGACAGCCTCAATGTAAAGAGGCACAGCACATATTTGTCCCGGGAATTCGTCCCTCAGGTTGGTCAGAGTCTCCCAGTCACCTGTTCCACTGGGATTGTCTCGATCGTACCACTTCGTCCAGCACACTGCAGGAGCAAAGAGGAACATGTAGAGCTGTGAGGGGCAAAGCAGTTTTCCAGATGTGTGCTTTTAAACACACGGTGGGAAATAAACAGTTTTTTAAATTTTTTGTTTACCTTTGCTACAGAGTGGAGGGGAGCAGCTGAAGCGAACTTTATAGTCAAAGCAAATATTGTCCGGCTGATCCTCATTTCTGCAGGCAAATCCTGAGGTTTTATCATTTCTGARAACAAACAAGAAACGCTTACAAAAGCAGCTAAAAGGAATTGTGTTTGGCCCAATTTTGCTAGCGTTACAGATCAAATGCTTGTCCAAATAATGCTCATTTTTATTCTTCTCTTTAATCACAAACGAGATTATTTGTAAAATAAGTGTCAGGTTAAAAAAACATCCAAGTTACTGTAGATAAATTTGTTTTTATTTTCATGTAAAAAAAATAGGCTCTTACTGAGCCCGTCCGGTGACATGGAATAAAAAAAATATCACGTGGTCACGAGATAATTAACTTGTGCCTACGTGGTAAGTATGTTGTGGCCACCACATAGATAATTATTGCTGTCATTTCCATGCAGACTGTTCAATGTTGACATGGACAAGTCTGAATTAAACTAATTTATTT
>NW_013954848.1:8259-15071 GCF_001266775.1 Austrofundulus limnaeus
TGTGTGTGTGTGTGTATTTTATAAAAGCTATGTGATTTTAGATGCAAAAAAGGAGGAAACCAATTCAGATGTTTCACTTACGAACGTAGGTGGGATTTGCACACGGTGATGCTATGTGAAATAAAATAAACTTGGTTAAAACTTTTAAATAAATAAAACAAGTACATGCTTCTAGTTAMAATGAGTGAATTGGTCACACTGTTTGAAATTTTGGACAAAACAGAAACATAAAAATTTCAATGCAGTTCTTTTTACAGGAATTCAGAAGGCTGTCTTACCTCCTTCACCTGGAACTGAAGCTGGAAAAAGAAATCCAAATAATGCAAGTTAGTAGTTTTTTCTGCAGTCCTATCATGTTTTGAGTTATCAAAATAAAATATAAAGCAAACATGGTGTGTTAAACACTGTTGGTTTTCAAAACTGCTTAGTGTTAAATCATTRGTGTTAATTTAACACGGCCATATTTAGTTACTGATGTGTGAACAATGAATTTACCAAGCAGCAAAACTGCAGCGAAGGCAAGACTCAGCTATGAAAGAAAGCAGAATGTTAGAATATTTAAATGTYAGATTTGCAGAAAYGATGTTTTTTCAAATTTTWAATTCATAAAATCAAATCTTATACTTTACCTGTTTGATCATAATGACAGAAAATGGATGTCAGTTTTCAAAAGCTGCAAACAAACGAAAAGACAATGTTAGAAGACTGGAGTTTTTAAAAGTTTTGTGTCATATGTAATACATCAATATGTTAGCTCTTTTAGAGTTTTAATATTTTTGTTATTTTTTAAAAGGTTTAAAGACAAAGAGCTCTACCTGTGAAAACCAGAGAGGCCTCGGTAAGAAAACTCTTCAGTCCAATAAGTCGAGTGTACGCTTGTCTGCCTTTTATAGTAGAAAATATGACTGTAATTACATTGTTATGAACATAAAAGAAAATTCTGTCAGACTAAAATATTTGAATCTGACCTGACGAGACCAGATCCTCCAGTAAGTTTGCGTCTTTGCATTTCAAGAATCTGGGTAACAGGACTGGTTAAACAAATATTTGCATATAGCAGCTGCCACATATGCAAATGTTTTTTTATTGTCTTGTACCCAATTGCTGCAAAGAAAAAGCAACCTTACCGAAGAGCTGCAAAGAAAACAGACAAAAAAAAAAAAAAAGACAGGAAAATGTAACTTGAGTTGTTTTTTAAAATGTATTTTGTTGCATTGAAACATACATTTTAGGTTTACAAATGAATTTAAATCTTTTTTGATATAAATTAAGTTTAAAAAATGGTTTTCAAAAAAGTCGTCAGCCAGCCAGATAGAAGTCACCGAGGGCCTGATGTGGCCCATGGGCCACCCCTTGGATAGCTCCGGTCTAGTTTCTTATTAGCACTTCACCCTTCACCTCTAGACCCTGTTATGTTGAAGATGTGAACAGTTTTAGCTTAGGGAAAGTAAAACTTAATTGTAGAACTGAGTTGAATGTTTTGCTTATATAATCATCTGTTGGAAGACAAAAAATGTCAAATATTTTTAGATCGTTTAAAGCATTMAAAAGAAAACAAGTTTTCTGAGCAATCTAATTACGCAATATTTTTGAGGACTTRTGAGGCAAAATTTGGGCAACCAATGCATGTGGTTTTACATGTCAAGTAAAAATGTGCAAAGTGTAGCATTAAGTTCCTCTGTTAAACTCTGAATACATAAACTTGACAKCTTCAGCTTCTATACTGACTTCATGATTATCACTACAAGTTGTCTTGATAAACAACAACATAAAGGAACATTACGTCCTCCTAACTATCTACAAAGTCAGTGTTCATGTGATGACCAAGTAAAGAAACTCTATGGATGAAGAAGAAGAGCTGAAGACAAATGGCTTCAGAGCTTGTGTCAAGAGAAACAGCTCTTGTCCTTCTGTTTGTCCAAATAGCTTCTATCTTAATTCCAGTTTAGACCTGATTTGGCATTTCTGTTGCAAAAACTGTGACATAAAAGTTCAGAAAACATCATAGAAAAAAGAGAAAACTGACTGAGTTGAAACATATACGCCCCAAACAGAATATACAYATCTACACAGCACAATGACAGACTAAATTCAAACTTTCTGCACTCCTAAGTACACAAGAAAGTCAATTTTTTGGACAAAAGGTGCATTTTTCATATGTCCCCTTTAATGTAATTTATTTTAGTGATTTATTTATGCATGAGACAAGTGTAATGAGACTAAATTGTGTAAATAAAGCAACATTTTGGAAGTATGACACTGCTGTCGTTGACACCATTGTGGAAAAGTAGGACAAAAAGTACAGAACACACACAAAACATTTTTATTGACTTCTGCCAAAAATATATATATTTGAAGTCAACCCAAATCAAAATGGCCGTCGCTGAAAATTCACGTTCTCTACCACAAAAATGTCTGTAACTGTAAATTTGATAAACTCCAGCTCAAAGATGATGTAGCAGTTGAAGCTGATCGACAAGCGTTCTGGTGTCCAACAGATTGTGTTGGAGCTTCAGTTGTAAAGGTCAACAATTTCCTTCCTCATAACCTGAATGVTTTGTTTTGATTTTCTTACATCACACAAAGAATAAGGTGTGCCCTAAAATACAACACATTTACAGGTGTCAATTAACCAATTAAAAGATTCCAATGCCAGGACATCATCTTTTGGGCTTTTCCAAAATATCAAACATTTATAAAACTGACAACATTGAAGATGGTGATAAAAAAAAATCATAAAAAAGGATCTGTAACTTTATTCAGGCTTTAACAAATAATTTGGGAAACATAACTGACCTAAAGCAGGAAATGTCTGATTTATTATTAGACAAAAAGAAAAGAATACTGTTGATTGTTTAATTTTTATAATCCGTATGAAAAAATTCTGTCTGAAATTTGGAACATCAATTTTATTTTGAAGTAAWAGTGAGCAATTTCCACTGTAACATCATACGGTGTGAATTTTTTTAAAATTAAACTCTGTTTTACTTATGGTGTGTTACATTTTTTACACATCATTGTGTTGGTACATTGGAAGCAAAATGTGAATCAATTGGTAGGAACCAGATTATCCCTAGTGTTCACAAAGGGCTGAGTCATCCTTGAAGTAACAGCATTGCAAAGCCCGAGATATACTTTTGCTTTGGTCCGCCGGCTGGAGTGTGCACGCACTGAGCTGTGCGGCTTCTGCGTTTACAGTTTCGCCGCTGTGTTTATAGTTGACATTTTATATAGTCATTTTTAAAAAGGATTTTACCTGTGAAAACCAGAGCAGACTTGGAGAGAGGACCTTCCCATTCAATAAGTTAGCTGTGTGTTTGTCTCTCTTTTATAGTCACAAATATCTTCCTGTGCTGTATCAGATTTTTTTGTAATACAATATACTTTTTTGTGACTAAGTAATCAGAATCAAGTTTGACCAGATCATCTCATCCAGCAGGCACAGTTTGTTCCCTTTTCCAAAACTGGGACACTCAGCTGGGGTACTTGCATAACCAATAGTTGCCCTTGCCTGACATTGTTTTAAGTTTCCTAACCGGTTGGTGCAGGAAAACAAAACAAAACTACAGATAAGCTTTAATTACATTCATGCGGCGCCTGTTCCTGTCATCTTCCCTGTGATGACACCTCTGCTTATAGCTTTCAGCCATGGGTAMCACCTGTACCCCTAGTGTCACATCAGGCAAATATGGTGGCATGCAAATTTATGTTAACTACAGTCATTCTTTTTTATAATTACCTGTAACCCTTTACAGTCCAACCCTAATGTGCTGCTGATGATGTCATCTTTTTAAGGTAACAACATAGGGAAGTAAGGGAACTTTGTATTCCTAAGGGAAAAAAACATTTAAATATTTTTAATGCAAATCAATCTATAGAACAACATGAGCCTATTTATTGTTCCTATTCTTTAAAACAGTGCTATGAGCAAAAAATTAGGCATCCAAGGCAGTTGATGCAAAATATACTCAATTCTTCACTCACAAAACAAAGTAGTGGGTGTTTACAATAATTAAAGGAGTAGCAGAAGTTATTTATTAGATTAATAAAAAAACATTACTTATCTTGAAAAACAAAACAAGACTCAATATTTTTAAATAAATAGATTGTTATTTTAGTGTCTGGATTGGTACGAAACTGTGATAAGATCCAAAGCTTAAGTGGAAACATGTCTGTTTGTTCCAGTTGCAAAGCTCAGCAGTTCAGCTTCAGTACCATACAAGGAAATTACTGTATATGCAGGCTTAAAACAAGATTTTTTCCCCCCACTCTCGGAGGAGTAAGACACTTTTTCCTTCTCTCCTGCCCTTCCTTATTTTTCCCTGTTTTGCTGCTGGAGCCTTCTCTACATTTTTCATCCGAAATAAGAAATCATGGATATTTTTATTTTTATGGATTTGTTTGGCTGGTCTCTCAATAAAATTCAATAAAATTCTTGGAACAAAGTTTTTTCTTCTTCCATGGGAGGACATGTCAAAGGTGGGACCTCTGTTCTTCTCTGTTCTGGATTTATGTCTGGACTTCGATCACCGGATTCTACAGATTGGTTGGGTGGTCTCCTGGTGTTCTGCAAATCAGTGTCGGTGGCTGTTCATCTCCTGGCTGACCGTATTCTGTTAGAACTCGGACATTTTGCCTTGAGCGAGCTGGACTCTGTCTGCTAGCGATTTTATTGAGAGTCGCGGGCAGGCTGGGGTCCCTGGACTTTGTTGGCCAGATGGAATTCATCTTGGAGGAATCTGATAGATTCAGCTCGGCGGAATTTTGTCCACACCATTTTGCCTGATTGGGATCGCCAGCCTTGGGAGTACCAGCAGAAACTCTAAAGCAGATGGGAAATTGTTGTCATCTGCTTGACTCTCTCTGTTCCCAAACAACTGATTACAGAATCTGGATCTCCCCGGCAATGGCCTTGGATCTGTTGACTGAATTCTTCCTGGCTGGATGTGTCGACAGATGCTCTTCCCCCTCCTTTCACCTGTCTAATCTGTGTTTCCAGGAAGGCTGAAAGCTGCACAGAAATGAACAATTTTCCATCAAGATTTCTGGACAATGGCTGCGCTGATCTGGGGACTGGATTCGTCGGGCCCCCTTAAACTCACTTACTCCTCTGGCTAATAAACTTGATCTATGCAGAGGTTTTTTTCATAAACACCATAGTGCGTCACAGTGTTGATATAATATGATGTTTTTCACAATATTGCAGGTTAGACAACTGTATCGAATGACCAATCAGTCGCCTTTATAGTCATTGTAACAAGTACAACGAAATTGCATGTTCCCTGAGCAAAGTTAAAAAAGTAGACTTACATTAAAACAATAAATTTGATAAAAAAAAAGAAAAGTATATATACTGTATGTATATATATATATATATATATATAATAATAGGATTACAGGCAATATGAAATGAGAGCAAGGTCCGTAGACATCAAATGGCGTCTTTAAGAATCATGAGAACAGATTATACAAATGTGACAGTTATCAAAGAGATACAGACTAGGAACAGGTCAAGGCAGTGTGAACAGGAATGAGCAGCCACGTAGTTATACTGTATGATTATTCCAGCACACACCCTAAATGGGATGTACAGTAGATGTTATGCTTTGCATCTGGGTGMGGTCGACCTTGATAAAAACTGAAAGTCCCAAACGTTTCTGAATCTAAGCAATGGAGTCTTTCACACCTGTTTGAGAAATAGTTGGAGTTGTGCCAGTAAAACTACGCATCAAAACAAGTTACTGTGATAAACCAGTTTGCTGTTTCCGAACATGTTTCCTGTCACTGTGTGACCTTTCATCACTCAAGCAGCCTCATTTTCAAACTTCAGTCTCACAGTGCCCAGTGCCCAACAGATACGTTATATGTAACTTAATCCATGTTAGGAATATTATTAAAGTTCAGTTTCTTATTAACACTTCCCAGTGTGTAAAATGGTAAAAAAATATTTTTGTGTTTATATAGTTGTTGAACATCAATGATATACTGTATAACAGATGATTCATTTATTATGCTGTAAGAGAGATGATAAAGGAAGAAATGAAATGTATAATTGTTGGACATCTGAAGGCTACAACTTAAATACTTAAAAAAATTCCACTTGTTTTTAACGGTTTCTTTCATTGTTGAAGGTTTTAAACAGTCCCACAGATCTCTTCATCAGATTAGTAGATGTGTGAATGCACAAGACCTGAAAATGGTTTTTATATCAGTGTTCCTCAACTGTTAAAAACTTTTAGTGCATTATCATTGTTTGGATAAAACTTTCTGCAACGACGTTGGGTACAGGATGGAATGCAGCTGATATATGTTGCGGTCTGCTGRCTTCCAGAAACACAGCCACTTCTTTTGACACACACTGAGAGCCATTATTAGCTGCAATGGCAATACAAAACAGATAAACATTTTTTTTCTCTATGTAATCTTTTGTTGTTTAGCTAAGTTCAAATTGCCACTTCAGGCCGTTCAAGGTGTGGTTCAACTTAAACACATTTTGTCCTTTAATGGACCTGTAAGTCATTATGCAACACAATGCAGACTCAAACAAGAAACTCAGTGAATAACAAGGAGCTAATAGCAGATATTGTTGGTGCTTGTGACAAGATGAACAGAATTTGACCACCTTCAATATGTTCATGTTGTAGTTGTTCTCACAGTGACACCACTGCATGTCCCGCATACAGATGCTGCAACATTTTGGTTCTGAGTGACCTATAATCTGTCTTCTTCTCCCACAGGAAACATTTGGATTGAACAGACATCTTTGTCTTGCATTAAAGTGTAACTTACCCCCCTGTGAAAGGATAACTCCG
>NW_013954848.1:16071-19960 GCF_001266775.1 Austrofundulus limnaeus
GGTATTACCCTTAAGACACAATTTGGACAGTTTATTTGTTAAAAAAGTTGATTTTGGGGTAAGTTACACTTGAAAGATTAGATCGAATAAGATAGAAAAAGATATGATAAATCTGAATGGATTCCCGGTCGGGGAAATGTCGTGTTACAGCGGCAACATTAAACTGACAAAACACAAGCCTGAACACGTGTGATTCTTTAAAAAATTTAAAACAGTGTCTTACCTTTTTTCAATTAGTACTGATAAAACTGTTAAATAAAATCAGAATAGTTTGTAAGCTTCTGTAGTGATAACATTAGAGTTTTTATAACCAAACAATATTATTGTAGTTGCAGAGATGAGCTTACAGAGAAGTAAAACTGCACCAAAGAAAATATTTACTGACTCATRATCCCAGAAACTGATTGTCAGATAGAAAAAAACTGAGTTAAAAAGATGCATCAGGACATACATTAAAAAATTAGTTCCCCTTTTTTAAAATCTTAACGATAATAATTTTTACCTGTGAAGACTAGAGGAGACTCAGCTACAAGATCTCTCAGCCCAGTAAGTTTGCTGTGTTTTTGTTTGTCTTTTCATATCAGCGAGTCTCATCTCCTGGCTGCTAAACACTTTTTTTTTTTACTGCATCAGATATGTTTGGAATGGTAAAAAGCTGAAATTTTTGACATTCTTTTTTTTTTTTCCAAATAAATTCTTGAACTCTTGTGACATTTTGTGGAAAACTTTTTCTCTTCTTTCTGAATTCTAAACTTTAGGCAGAAATTTGGTTTATTTACAGAAAAAAAAACACAACATTGATGCATTTAAAAATGCATATTGAGATAGATAAATAGTTTTATTGTAGTTGTTCTTATTATGTAAGGTAAATTTAGTTACTTGCCTTGTTTTWGGCAGGAAGTTAAAATAAATAACATTTCTAAATATGACCAATGGGACAAAAGTTCCAATTATGTTTGTTTACACTTACTTTTCCAGCACTCCTATTGAGTCACATAAATAAACATCAGCAACAATGCAGGGATAAATTGCTGGCATGGTTGAAGCTTGCAGAAAGTCATCATTGGATTTGCTGCTGATTAATCTTTGAAATTACCTGCTTTAGGACAGCTGCCACAGCCAACTGACCTTATGAAACATAAAACGGGCTATAACTCAGTCGATTTTACAGATATTGAGTTAAAACTCAATGTGGTACATCATCTTGTGATGTTGCATGAGACTGTGCAAGAAGTAATTTTTTAAAGGTTTTACCAAAACAACTACAAATCCCTCATTTCTCCTGATCATCTGTCTAAAACGCTGCACATTTTTTTGTATCTTTTATGTTTACATAATATGTAAATATGTATGATCTATATATGACTTCAATAAACAAAACAAACAAATGAAATACATCATCACATTAACAAACCATTGTTTGATCCTAGGAGCTATAAAACATTTTTAAATACTGCAATATTTTAGTTTTCTTCACGTATATGTTTCAACCTGTTATGAAGGAATTTATTTAGTCATGTTAGACACAGATTTTAAAAGCACCACATCATTTTATAGTTTTCCTTTTTAAGTATTGACTTTTATAATCTATTGTTTGGCACTTGTTACGTCTTGATTACAATAGTTTAATTACATGCCTGAAACACCATCACAACACATAAAAAAACCATTAATCAAACATAAGGGAACGTTTTTTTGTATGAGTGCCTGCGATTCAGCCGTAGGCCTGTAGTGGGCGTACCAGGCACTGAAGATCCCTGTATATATAGTCCGGAACTTCCGGTTTCGGACAGCGCTGCTCTGCTTGCTTCAGCCGTAAGCAATAAAGCTCGCTCAGAACCAGATCTGGGGTTGTATGGTCCATTCTCTTCACATTTTTAATCAGATTCAACATTTATGTGATCTCGTCATTATTTCAGTTAACAAACACTAAATTTTCTTACAAAAGAATTAAAACTTTTTACTTCATTGTTTGAGGTCCTGAGATGATGTTTGTCGTGACTCAACCCACGGACCCTCRTGGGACTTTATCGTCCACGGTCATTCAATTTTTTCATCCCTATCTCTATTCTTCAAATCTTTTTTCCTGAATCATGGATACACTCAAAAACAGACGTAAAAGATTTWATTTAATTAATTTAATTTAATTTTCCACKYAACTCAAMTGAGAGCGGTAACATATTTACTTTACATTTACTTTAGGTAAGTAAATGCGTTACCTGTACTCAGTTTTAATGTTCCCCAGTGCTGCTGTAAGGGTTGGATCATCTTGAGGTGGCTGCACCTGTCAAAGTGTGGATTCAGGGCAAACCCGTGTCCTGATCACCACTTTTCATTATTAAAATGGTTCGAAAAATGCAGTTGTGTGATTGAAGTTTTAAAGAAATTACTCATACTTTTATTTTTGTAAGTGTTTAAATTACAATCTGTTCCTAGAAGTCGTTCAGGCAACTTTTAACTATGCATAAAGATTTAAGTATAAAACAAACACCAAGGCATGCCTATAGGCCTCTTTGAAGGGTTGATTTTCTGCATCGCCAACACATCTTTGCACAAGTGTTTTGTTTATAAATTGTTCCTAGAAGTCATTTAGGCAACTTTGAGGAATGCACTTTTGGGGTTAAAGCTTTGAGTACAAAAGAGGGAGACTGAGACATGCCTAAAGGGTCTCTAAAGGCCTCCTCAGAGGCTCCACTTAGTCTCACTCAGCTTCACCCTTCTGGTCAGTCGCCTCTAAAGTCTGTCTTTTATCTAACTGATCATTTGTAATATACACACGCTGATTTTTACTTCCACCGCATATCAGTTCAGAGCTGTTCAACCTCGACTCTGCCACGRAGCCGTTATGTAGTAAAATCCCCTGTGAGACCACAGCACACAACCAGCCAACCACCTGCTATTCTTTTATTAAGCCCCGGCTCAAGTGGTTGCTGTGGCCTCATGCTAACAAAGTCATCTGCTGATGAGCAAATACAACTGAGTCACAAAACGAGAGAACATGAGTTGCTGTGTCGCAGCCGTTTGGACGCTGTTTGAAATTCTGCACAGCTTGGACAAAGACGAGTCATCGGTTTGTGCAGAATGCAGACAAGCCTCTGCTAAAACTGAAATCTTGTTAAACCTTCTTTTTTTTCTTCTTTTTTTTTTCATAATAATTCAGCTTCATCTGTGGCTCGTTTTAGATTTAAATTCCAGAACCTAAATAAAAGTTAGAAGTGTTTCGGCTACTCTTCAGATATTCTCCAACAATGTCAGAGTATTGCCTAGGAGGAGCTTCTCGACGCACCGAATAAAAAAAGAAAAGCACTCGGAGAGGTTTTGCAGTTCCAACCAAAATGCCTTGCCAAAATCTAAGTTTTATGTACCTGCAAATGTCTGGGTTGTTTAACAGACAGATGCTTTGCTGTTCTAAAGTTGTGGTGTTATAAGCTAATGAGTGCAGACGCGTATTATTGTYGTTAATCCTTAAATGTTTTATAGGAAATTAAGTCGTCACAATAAGTGTACAGYAGTGATTTTGCTTGTRTATATAAAGGATTGCGTTTATTAATGGGTCAAATTGAAATTCACTGAGATAGGTCACTTATTGTGTTTTGTCACTCACTTTTGCACGGAAGASTTACTTACYGAAAATAAGAGATCTCTTAATAAATAATTTCCTTATAGCTTTGTTATAAGAGGGGTAGTTAAATCCTACATTAAGAAAAGACAGTGTTCAAGCCAAATAAGTTAGAAGATAACATGTTGAAAAAAAAATCATACAATGGACAAATTGAAGTTTGCAGTTTCTTTATCAAAGCAAACAGTAAACCGTCCATCTTACCAAGTTTTAAAATCTTATATCAGCCAAAAAGTCTTTTTGATCTTGTTTTGAGACTGATTTACTAAA
>NW_013954848.1:22539-22907 GCF_001266775.1 Austrofundulus limnaeus
AAATTGAATGAACATGGTCTGGATAGCCCACAGAAATAACATAAAAATTTCTAGGACCCATAATTGGTCTCCTTTAAAACGTATTTTAAAAATGCACGTTGCACAAGGTTTTGTTTAAAAAACAGTTTTGATGCCACGGCTACAGGTCCAGTTACACATGCAGCTGCTAATGCTACTGCTAATGCAACACAACGATTATGCTGGACCGACTGGTACAACGAAGACCACCCCAGGTTTACAGGTGACTCTGAGACTTTGGAGAAGCTGAGTGAAAAATACCCAGGAGAAATCTGTAGCAAACCTCAAGAAATTCAGGCTGTTCGAGCTGACGACGGAACCCCGGCAGAAAGGACAGGCCAGATATTCTA
>NW_013954848.1:23907-25670 GCF_001266775.1 Austrofundulus limnaeus
TGAAATTGGCTTCATTTGCCGCAATAAGGACCAGCATTTTCGACACATCTGCTTTGACTACAAAGTTCGCTTCAAATGCCCGTGTTCTTCAGACAAGTGAATCCTCTGCTGCCAATGACCAAGGAGGGGGAAATAATCATGTTCTGCCTTTAATTTTCTCTGATTTGTTACTGATGAAAAACACATATACCCTAATACTTTCACTCGGTTCCAGGCATCCTTTCTTATTTGTTCCTGATGCCTTTTCAACTAATCGTGCTGTGGGGAAAATGTGTTTCTTTCAAAGAATTATGATTTCTTTTTTCTTTAAACTATGAAATAAATCAACAGCCAATAAAAATGAGCAAAAGACAAATTTCTTGATGTCTTTATTTGCGTGATGCCATCGGTACCAAGGCTATGAATGTATCAGTCCACTAATGCTGATTAGGTAAAGTGATACTAGTGGTGCCTCCAGAACATTCTTAATGGGGTGGCCAATCCAGACCGTGAAACTTTAGTGAATGTACAGAATATATGGAGATTTACTGTCAGAGTCTAGAGGGGAGGTGATGTAAGCCAACTCAACTGGCTGAGGAGGAAAATCTGAACTCTAGCGAACTGAGTAGAGACAANTCTCCTCTGGTTTTCACAGGTAAAACAAAAATTCTTTGCTTTTTAATTTTGTAGAGAAAAACTGGACTTTCAAATCAAACAATCTGTGTAAAGCGTTAAAAGAAAAAAAGACTCATGTGTTGCACCTTATTATTTTTTTTAGCAAAATCGACCTCTGGTTTCTGCAATCATGATCAAGCAAGTAAGACATAAAATGTGCTGTTATTGATTCAAAATAAGAAATTATTTCACATTATGCTGTATAATGTGCATACAATTTACAAAAAAATGTATTTTTTCCAGTTGAGTTTTACCATCGCTACAGTTTTGCTGCTCGGTATGTTCATCTCAGCAACAAGTTTCATTATTAACAAATCTAATTTCTTTTGGAATTAATTAAAATCACTAATTTGCATTATTCTGATTATTTACCAGGTTACATAGAACCAAGTCATCAGGGTAAGTCACTCTGCCTGAATTTTCAAAAAGCATCAAACCTGAAGTTTTAGTTGCCTAAATAGTACATGTTGTTAATGCTGTTTTAAAACATATTTTAAAAATGCACGTTGCATAAGGTTTTGTTTGAAAAACTGTTTTGATGCCACGGCTACAGATCCAGTTACACAGACAGCTGCTAATGCTACTGCACAACGATTATGCTGGACCAACTGGTACAACGAAGACCACCCCAGGTTTACAGGTGATGCTGAGACTTTGGAGAAGCTGAGGGAAGAATTCCCAGGAGAAATCTGTAGCAAACCTCAAGAAATTCAGGCTGTTCGAGCTGACAACGATTTCCCGGCAGAAAAGACAGGCCAGAAATTCTATGCGTGAGTTGTGTTTTAATAAATAACAACAACAACAACAACAACAGATACATAAATTTTTCACTGATGTTGCCATATAAGTGGTCCATGAGATATTTTGCTAACAGACACAACTCAACAGTTATTGCTAAAGTTTTACTCAAAACTTTACAAGTACAAAAGTAAAACTTGTTTAAACATCTTTTGGACCTGAGACATTATATAAAAAATAAATCTGCTGACTCAGGATCTTCTTCTTTCAGCTACAACACTGAAATTGGCTTCATTTGCCGCAATAAGGACCAGCATTTTCGACACATCTGCTTTGACTACAAAGTTCGCTTCAAATGCCCGTGTTCTTCA
>NW_013954849.1:0-405 GCF_001266775.1 Austrofundulus limnaeus
TACAGCACATGGTCATGAGCTAAAGCTAGCAAGTTGCAGCATGCTGCTAATAACAACAGTCTGATAAGTATATTTCCACACAACATGAGATAAACTAATCTAATACAGTGAACAAATAAAGAATTACTTACAGTGAGTCATTTACGCACATGACTACAAAATGAACAGTCAGCACCAGCTGCATGCATCCACTTCAGAAACGTTCCTCTGCAGCCTTTAATAGTGCTGCCAACATCACCACCAGGTGTTAGCCTCTATCTAGATTCAAATCAACAACAAACTGTGATCCACAATTTAACCTCATGAAATGCTAAGGTTCAGCAACAAGCCAGGGGTCTCATTTATAAAGGATTGCGTGGAAACCATACTAAAAGTGAACGTACGGCCAAAAGGCGGAAATGGCGT
>NW_013954849.1:1858-3522 GCF_001266775.1 Austrofundulus limnaeus
TACGCAAGTTTCTGGGCTCAAATTGTGCGTACGCCAGTTTTATAAATCCGACCCCTGAGCCTTTCTAACAGTTACTATCATGAAGAAAAAAAGCTTAAAATACAATTTTTAACATAAAAATCTCTAATTGGAACACATTCAGTTTGTATTTTGAGGCTCTAAAGTAATTCATCTTGGGTGAACGGTGTTTCTCCATCTTCTGAGTTTATGGGGACATGCCATAGATATGAGTAAAAAGTATAAAAATGATGCTAAACTCACCTGGTCCACAGGTAGAACATGGGTTGCACTGCATTTGTCCGTTGGACTTGTCAATAAAGGTTCCACTTGGACAATCTGCACAATCTGCACCTGAGAACTGAGTGCAGTGTTTTATAATGTGACTTCCTGTTGACAAACAAAAACAACATTTTAGTCTAAAGATGTTTTGTTTTTCTGCTGAGCAACGATTACAGGCAAAACACTTTTTTTCTCCATGAAATAAATGAAGATCAAATTTAAAATAATAATTATTTGTCACTGCAGGACACACGTCTGTTGGTTTTCCTACAATAAAAACTATTTCACTGATTCTTTCTGTAGATGTTTTGATACAATCGGTTATCGTCCACTTTTGGGGCGACAGGAGGTAGGGTTCATTCTGTAACTGGTGGGTTGCTGGTTCAAATCTCTGCTCTCTCATGAACTGGTGAACATTTTACAGAATCTGTCAGTAGTCACCTGCTGTACATCTGCAACTATTTGGAGTAAATCTAATTAAAACTCTGCAGTGGGTGAAATGTATTTATTCATGGAATGATAGTCCTTTAACTTGTATTACTTAGTTTGAATCATCTCTTAATGTAAATGCTTCTGCAGCAACAATTAATTCTGATTTTTTTTTGGACTCCGATACAAAATGATACAAAAGGAGCCAAAAAGCCAACTCATAAGAAAACAATCACAAATATTATTCATATTTTAATCCTTGGGAAGTTTTCCATCAACATCCAGCCTGAACTCACCTGCAGGACACAGAGGACAGCACTCCTCTCCTGTCCAATACTCTGATGGTTTACATGAGCCAGCACACACAGTGGGTACGATCAGTAAAATAACCTGGGTGATAAAAACGGACAAAATAAAAAGGAGGATTTAATAAAAGACAAAAAGGGAACAAAGTTAATGAAATGAACAACCACCAATAGAAATCTTTAGATGTTGGCATGAGAAGATCAGTGAGAAAATAAAAAAAGTAATTTATTTATTATATATTTACGTACTGTTATGCAAGTATGTTTAACTTGAACATGCAGGTATAAGTACAGGTACATTAACAAGACCTGAACCTCAAAATGTCCGCAGTAAAACAGGCCTGTTGCTCTTTATTTAACAGAAGCAACTCAAAATTTAGCAAAAACAGCTTTACCAAAGACAATATGTCAAAATAAAAGTGACTTCAAACAAATTAGCATCGGTTTGTCAAACTCACAATTCATAAAAGAGCATTCTTGAAGTTTGACTGTTAACTTGTACCTGGTGTAAACAGAATCACTGATCTAAACAATATTATCAAAGTATTAACAATAAGCCATAACTTCACAGAGTAAGACAAAAACACATTTCAATATGTATATTTTTCTGTCACATAAAGACTGTTAAAAACAAGGGTTTCTTTTACCATC
>NW_013954849.1:3532-7465 GCF_001266775.1 Austrofundulus limnaeus
TAATACCTCTCTTTAAAGTAAATAAGTAAAAGTATCATTTTTATCTTTTGAACGCAACAAAATAAAAGTAAAAGTTATGATTTAAAAAAACCAGTAAAATTACAGATCCTTAAAACATTACTTAAGTACGTAATGATGTAAATATACTTGAATATTATACACCTAAACTGCCATCATTATTTCAGGTATATTTAGTTGCTTCTCGGTCACCTCAAATGTCTAATCTATGGATAGCTGTAACAACACATGACTAGATTACAGTCTTCAGGTAAAAAACAGCAGTTACACACTAGCCTGTTTTGTTTTGTTTTACTTTTGGTCTGGAATGTGATGTCTAGTGACATCTAGTGGCAAAATAGCAGATTACAACCAAATGAATTTCTTCTACACCTGCCACTTTTCAAAATAATGTTGCAAAAAATGTTGGAATCTGTGGTTAAAATAAATAATATAGAACCATTTTAGTGTAAAAGTACAGCTTGTCTGCTCCTGATTGAGGAGAAGGACATGACTTGTAATACTTGTGTAAAGAAACATTACACTTCCTCTCTGGCACTAATCACATTCCTCTCCCCGTATGCACTCGTTCACCCTTTACCCTGCTGTCTGGAAACCGCTCAGCAGAAACCGGGAGCCGTGACCGCTCTGCCCACAGATCTGTGAATGGGTCAGGAATTAGGAAAACGTGCATGCGAGAGGCCATCCAGGCTCAGCTTCCTCCTCGCCTCCTGTCTGAGACCAGGCAGGCAGACAGGTGGATGACCTTTGACCCCGCCCGCGGCAGAACACCGCTCGACGCGCCAGGAATGTGTCCACACCTCTCGGCCAATCACGTCACGTCTCGAGTGGAACACATGCACTTGGTCTAACCCAAACAGTGTGTGTGTGTGTGTGTGTGTGTGCTCGCCTCAGGCCTCTCTCTTATGGTCTACATTTTGTGGCGCTGTGTGAACGTACAGGAGAGTGTTACGAGAGGGAGAGTGATGGATGAGCTAATCTGAAGGGACACACACAGAGCAGCATGATAAGGATATTTTTGTCCAATTTATGCCAAGCTGTTCTTGAGTTGATGCTGAAGTGATTATGTCTGGGTTTCACTGGGGTTTAGGTTTTGGTTCTTGCTGCAGTCTAATCCAGGAAGACAGAGCAGTGACTGTGTTGTGGTAGTTGAACGGACGCTGAAAGGAATAAAACCCTGGGAGCGTAGACTGTGACTGTACCATCTTGTTGACATCTTAGAAAATCCACATGAAGGCAGCAAAATGTTTTATTTATTCATTATGTTTTGGTGTAAAATACACTATATAATACACGGTAGCTACCCAAGGTGGGCATTGAAGTCCCTCAGAAGAAAGAAGCTGGAGCACCTTCCAGCATCCCGTTAAAGACTCCAAGAAGGCTGGGTACTCTGAACTTCTGTTGGTATCATTGGCACAAACGACCGTCAGAGCACGTTCCCCAACTTTCAGGCATAGGGAAGCTACTCACTCATCAACCGGGCACCAAGTTGGATACACCAGCTCGGCGTCTCCCACCACGGGCAACACCAGAGTGGAATAAGGTCTAGTTTAGGTCTAGGTGAGCCCATTTATTGCTAGTTGGTACCTCTCAAATTTGTGCACTAGCTCAGGCTCCTTCCCCAGCAGAAAGGTCATGTTCCAGGTTCCAAAAGCCAGCTTTGGTAAGCCTGGATCAGAACCCAAAGCCCCCCACCTCCCCGTTTTCGGCAACCCATGTTGCTCATTTAAACCAACTGGACCCCATGGGAAGAGACCCGGTCACCAGGTGCTCGACAAGCCCCGCCCCCAGGCCTGGCTTCAAGGTGGGGCAATGGTTACCCACGTCTAGGTAAGGGACACTGAGCTCCTTCATTTTGTTTCTGTCTATATGAGGTTTCTTAAAATAAATTACAACCATCCAATGTTTTATATGAAGCACATGCTGTTGAATGTTAGTTAAAATTAATCTGAAAGAAAAAACTTGGAACGTCTTGGCAAATGAAATTTAGGAATTATTTTGTTTCGCTGACCACTGTCAGAGGTGGACAAGAAGGTAATTGCTGTGTCTGTGTAATTTTGTCCATCTATTGTTAGCAAAATAGCTAATGAAGCAATAGATGGATTTTTAATGAAACTTTCAGAAAGTAATTGCTGGAGCTTCATCGACAACCGATTACCTTTAGGAGTCAACCTGATTCAAGATGGCTGCCACAGCCAGTCTATTTTAGCAAACATAAAAATGACTACAAGTTACTTTAACAAATATCAAATTAAAATTGATAGTAGAAGTAGCTGAGAGTCATTTCAACCTACATTTAGCACAACAAGTTATTATTTCTTTAAGGAATCCTTGTTTCTGCACCAACATTTCTGATGTGCAGTTAATTCAATCAGCTAAAATACATAAAAAAACATGAGTCCAAACTTATAACAGAATGGATTTATCTTTTTTAATATTACCATTAACAAAAACAAAGAGACAAGCAAAAATATTTATATAGGTATATACAAAATACACTGTACATGAGCACAAAGGAATGATATTTCTGAGTTCAGCAGTGTGACGTAAGTGAAGGAGAATATGAATCACAAACATCGGATGGTTTCAAACCTACAGAGAAGCTAAAGAACTGGACTGAATCACTCTGCTCTAAAGTATACTGCTTTTTCAACCACTCTCTCTCACACACAATCAGGCAAATACACTCAGTTTTGCTGTGATTTCAACACAGGCACACCTGGACTGTCTACAGATTTAACCACCTGTAGTGGCTTGTATGGCTTGTTCAGTGGCACTCTGTGTAGAGCGTGTGTCCATTATAAAGAGAACAGAAGAGCTACATCGTTGTGTCCAAGTGTGCTTAATCCTCCTTTCTTTGTGCATCCATGTTTTCTCAGGCCATCTTAGGCTAAAGTGCTGAAGAGGAGGATTTTTTTGTGTTGCAATGAACATGGACGTGTTCACGGTGCGTTCACACACTCAATATTAGTCATAAAGTTTTTTTTTTGAGCTGCATGCTCCTACAGTACACAGGAACATGGAGTGAAAGCTCAAATGTAAGGCAGAGATGTCTTAATAAGATACATCCTGTGTGCCTTAAGCTTGTCGTCCAGCCGTGGCTTCAGTGGACAACAGCAGAAACGTGGAGTGGTCCGATCGACTCAGTTCAATCCTCCAAAACCTCAAGAACAGGAGCAAAAACTGCTGGCTTTGTTTGCCCAGAAACAGTCTTGTCTGTCACGTCTTTTGTCCCTTCCGCCGGTCTTCTGGTCATCTACCAGTTGCAGTCTTTTGCGAGCAGCATTAGGACTTTTCGTCCTAAACTGGCTTTCCAGGGCTTGACGAAGCTCTTCATGTTAACCAGGAGGCGACCCTGCTTACGGTCCAAATGGCCCGCCACCAAGTACTCCCCACCTGTGACATAAAAACAATAATCTAAACTGAACTTACAAAGACTTTTTCAAACTTTCAACCACATAAAATTAGCACAAACAGTTAACTAGTGTTTGGTAGGTTATTTCTTTGTTGTAACAATTCTTCTCTGTGATAAATCTTATAGCAGCCAATTGGCAGAACCTAGGGGGACCAGAAGCTCAAAACAATAGTCAATAACAACAGAATAAGCTGCTAAGCAGAGAACATTTGACAAATCTTTTATGTGAGCAACCCACATACTCAGCTCTGCTGCCCATCCCACAAATGCATGTTCCTTACAAATGTGGCATCATTTAAAAGGGTCATGAACAGCCTTTTCAACGACATAAGATATATTGCCAAGAAGCACTGTTACAACAACGACATAATCTACCAAACACTAATTTACTTTATTTAAATTTCAGACTCTGGAGCATGATACTGTTATGCTGCGTTCACACCGAACGCGATTTCAGCTTCAAAATCGCATCCAACGCTTCAAGTTGGACACTTGTGCAC
>NW_013954849.1:7475-9703 GCF_001266775.1 Austrofundulus limnaeus
ACACACACACACACACACACACACACACACACACACACACACACACACACACACACACACACGATCAGAGCCAGGTAGCCATCAGGACTGAGCATTCTGCAGCAGCACGTCCTGGCTTGTGGTCTCCATCTGCAGCATTCCTTGGGAGAATGAGAGCGCCGTGCCAATGTGGTGTGTGTGTGTGCGTGTGCGAGCGGAGATAATGTTTTGATTCACATCAGCAAGATATTGTCAACGAGGGGATAATTAATCACGCTGACAACTACTCAGCAGTGTTTTACACAACTCGGATTCCAGTTTGGAGGAGTCGTATTCCCAAAACGTTTCGACTAATTACTCTGAATCTAATAGTGACAAATTAAGCTTTTTTTCTCTTACATAAACAGGTGATAATAAATGGCATGTATTGTGTAATATCAGATAAGCTTAGTTTTTTGTGGCCTTAAATCCCTGAACAACGAATCGTCAGTAAAAAAAAACTAATATTCTTATAAAAATTGCAAAAAAACTATATCTATTATAGTTCAAGTACATCAAAGGCAACTCTGGTTCACTTATTGATTCATTTGAATTTAATGATCTTGAACTTTCTTTACCCTGCATATTAATAATTGGCGACAAAATGTAGCTATAAGTGGAGACAGCTGCTCTCTTTAAGGACCACAAAACAAACCTTTCTCTGCTTCTTTTAAAGAATTGTATAGAAAATAAAAGTTCAGTATATTTTAGTATTCATCAGGACGATTCTCTTCCACACCACCAACTTTAGCCCCGATAATAATAATAATATTTCAGGCACTAATTCTCTTTGCTGCTCGTGTTTCCTCAGCTTCAAAGTTGTGACATTTGTGTGAAAGTCTTACGTTTACAGGAGTCCGGGGCAGTTTGAGGTCGCTGGGGGTCTCTGTAGAAACCGACTTTGCATTTCTGACACTGCCGCCCTTCGGTGTTGTGCAGACAGTCGCACACACCTCCGCTCCGCTGGCCGGACTCTCGCCACGCCGTCCAGTCGAAACGGCAGCTTCGAGCGTGTCCGTTGCACTTGCACTCTGGTGTGTGAGGGAGATCGACAGTCGGCGACAGTAAAATATATAAGTATATTTAGACTCTATGTTCCCGTTGACTTCTGGTTCTTGGTGTTTGTTCGACTCACTCCGGCAATCGTGCGGAGCGCCCGTCAGGCCGTCGGCGGGCTGCCAGGGTCGGTCGTTGTAGAGAGGAGCGCAGCGATCGCAGTGGTCACCTGCCGTGTTGTGTCTGCACACACACTTCCCATGGACCTGAGAAAGACAAACAGCGTCAGGCAAAATTAGACAGAGACACAAACAAAAGGATGGAAGGCAAAAAAAAACTGGTGACGTTACTGGAAACATTTTGGGCACAATGCTTATACCCACTTTGTGTTTTATTTGACTTCAGATTTTTTTTGGGGGGGTATTACGTATTTTCCAGACACATATTTCAATTCTCTACCACAATCAAGTTGATATGAAAATGCTGTATTTATCAAAATATATCTGAATTTGTACCATAGTCTATCTAAACGCCTTAAAATTGGCCTCTGTCTCTTTAAGAATCTCCTACCGTTTCTGACACTACCACTTCAGCACATTTTCACAAAAAGGCTTCAAGGCAGCGGTGCTTTGTGAGGTGGGAGCTTGGCTGCAGACTGTGCCCCAGGGAGGAGCTTTGTACCAGCAAGCGTTGAGGCAGCTCCACTTGACTACCAGGAGATTCAAGGATTTCTCAAACATAAATGAATGAATCAAAGCAACACGCTGGGTATGTTTTGTTGAGAAAATGACATAACTTGATATAAAGCAAAAAAGAAAAGTTTGAATAACACCCCTCTTTTAAGCAAAAAATAAAAAAGTGATCCATTTGATGATAGACCTTCGTTCTTGCAGTTTAGGCTTTTGACAAAAACTCAAATGTTGATAAGAAAATCAAGTTTCTGTTCATTAGTTGGTTTGGTTTGTTTCTGACTGGTAAGAAAACTGAGTCATGGAAGAACAAAGCTGAGTAAAGAAACTGCAGTTCATTGACAAATGTGTGAGGAAATCTTTGAAGTACATAAAACAATGTTCTTCAAAGAAAGTCTGAAGGAAATCTGTGTATTTTTCTTCTACAGGACATTATGTTAATTACTCTTTAACAAGCATTGTGACTGCGTAGTTGATGGCATTTTAATGTCAGCCTATTGCTGTAATTAAAACTCTCATTCATCT
>NW_013954849.1:9771-10839 GCF_001266775.1 Austrofundulus limnaeus
AAAATAAGCATTTTACCCCTGCAAGGGCGCTCCTTAGGATTCTTTAAATTGAATGCTAATGCAGGGGTGGCAATCTTGGTACTCAAAGGCCGCCATTCTGCAGGTTATAGATGTTTCTCTGCTTCAACACAACTGGTTTGAATTAACAGGTTTCTGTAGAACCTGAAGAGGTGATTCAGTCACTGAGCCAGGTGTGTTGGAGGACGGAAACAGGTCCAGCATGCAGGATGGTGGCCCTCGAGGACCAGGATTGTGCATCAGTTGTCTATAGTATCGAAGGTAATTTCTTGATGCCAACAGTGAGTTCCGTTCATAATAGGAAGTTGAAAATTACGAGTTCTTATTGGAAAAAAATGAACCGAAACACGTTCTAGTCTGCAGAAGTCAGAATCGTGACCAGGAAATCTGCCCGCCTCGTGTCGGAAAAACTGTTGATAGCAGAAAAAATTAAACTATAATTTCAATTCTGTTGGTTTATATCTCATGAACTCAGTCGCTCACAGATGTTTAAACCTTGTAGCTACAATGTCAGTTATGGATACACAGGGTGAGTCAAAAGTCACAGGACACCATTTTATTTTTGATCCAGTATGGCAGCTTTCAAGATGGCAGCAATGTTCTGGACATAGCCTAAAAGATAGCCCCCCTCTCCCATCACTTACTGGGGTATTCAGATATTTAATTTTACCTCTTCTTTTTGGAATAACAGGGTGTGTCCTGTGACTTTTGACTCACAGTGTAGAATAATTAATTAATGGACACAGGAATGTATTGTGGACATTGCAGTCGTAACAAAACCAGCTGTAGGCTGGCTGCAGTTTTAAATCAATAACATGCAACTGAAACGCTTGAGCTGAGGGAGGCATCATTCTTAGACTTGACCTTTAAGGTAAAAATAACTTTTTCTAGTTTATATTTACCCATAAATATTTGTTATTTAGTGTTAAACGCAAAGGGCAATAAATATTACAGGAGGAATAAGGTCAACAAAGGGTAATGCTATCTGTGCAGCTTTGTCAGATAGGAAAGTCTTTAAGAGGAGGAGGTTATTATCTGACATTTAATGTT
>NW_013954849.1:11356-12433 GCF_001266775.1 Austrofundulus limnaeus
GGAGAAAGGTGACCCCTCCTTGAGTCTTTTATAAACAAACCAGCCAGCACAAAAGAGAACAAGCTATTTGGCCTCGAACTATCAGGTCTTAGCATCTTAAATTCAGAGAAATGTGAAAAACATGCCCACAGAGTGTGATTACTGCAAGATAATTATAAAAAAAAAGGGATTTGAGAACTGGAACAGTATGTTAGACTGTCAAAACAAGACTGGAAAGGAGAAGTGTCACGATCTGCATCACATCTAAAACAGGTTTAATGGGAGCATCTCAGTTCAAATCAATTAATCAATTAACAAAACTTAGTTATATTACTTTAATTCAGAGCTTAAACCATAACTGACAGGTCTGGTCTTACCACGTGGTGGGTCCGGTCTCTGGCGGGCTGGTATTTCGGCGCAGGGACACATTGCTCGGCGTGGCCGTTGCAGAAGCAGCTCCCTTTCACTATCAGGTCGTAGACGGCGAAGTGTCGAGCAGGACGGGCTTCCTGCGCGGAGGCGAGGTCTTTGGCCTGGCAGGGACACGGCTGATGCTTCAGTAACCGGATTCGGATGTTGGTCACCCTAAGCTGCTGCTGGCCCTCGAGCCCAAACGGATCCAGGGACTGCCACTTGGGGAGGGTTCTGTAAATCACCTGCAAGTCAGAGAGAGACAGAGAGATGAGCTGTTTTTACACTGTGTGCAATATAGTTCCCCAAAAACACAGACAAGCAACCAACAAACCAATTTAAGCTGTTTCCAGAGGCAAATGATCTATTTTTCAATCTGAGTTAACTTTAACATAAACTGCCTTTGCTCTAGTTTTATGTTGAAACAATATTATGGCATTCACACACCCCATTGACATCTAAAAATATATTAAGTGATCCACCAAAACAACTCCTCATGACAAATCGCTCTCATTTACTGCACGATTAGCTCTTGTCACTCACTCCTGCATTTGTATTAAAAATAACAGAGGTTAGGAGAATGCAGTTTGAAATAATGTGAGTTTATACCCTGTAATTACAAATTATATGTGTGTGTGTGTGTGTGTGTGTGTGTGTGTGTGTGTGTGTGTGTGTGTGTGTGTGTGT
>NW_013954849.1:13061-13617 GCF_001266775.1 Austrofundulus limnaeus
ACGCCCACGCTGGCATGCGTGCAAACATGCAATGAGAAACCCTGTCGGGGTGTTTTGGTCTACTTCAAATGTCCTTTGGATGTATAGATAAAACGTTAACATTCACAAATATGCTGATGACACTCATGTTTTACTCTTTCACTGTGCTACAGTAGCGCTAATTTGCTGTGCCCAGTTAACCACTGAAGGCAGAGCATCCTTATCCTTGGTTGTACCATCATCATCTGGATTTCCTCACTGAGGAGAAAAGAAACTCCTTCCAGATTTCTAAACATCTCACCTGCAACTCTCAGGACAACGAACTTGATCCCAGGTGGCAAAACATTAGACTTGGCTGCTGCCACTAGTTGCAGGATTGGGAATATAACAAGAGAATATAATCATAAATTAAAGGCTGTTGAACTGTACAAGGATACATATTTCCCACTAAAGAATATACACTGTTTTGCCAAAAGTCTTTGCTCAGCCATCCAAATGACTGCGCCAGTGCACAAATCATGGTCCATAAAGACATGGATGTCAGAGTCTGGTGTGGATGAACTTGACTGGCCTGCAC
>NW_013954849.1:14424-16354 GCF_001266775.1 Austrofundulus limnaeus
GGGGGGGGGGGGGGGCTGAAAAGATCTGAGAGCAAACGAATCTGCTGTGTTCAAAGCGCTTATTGGAGATGAAAAGGTTTCACACCTGCCATTAAAAAATGCAACAGATTTCAGGCTCTGCGCAGCCTGAGGTGGTGAGTTCACTGTGGGACACTGAATATCTTTCTTCCTGTTTCAGGCTGCAAAATAAAGTAAAGCCCAGCTTTAACGGGCCTAATTCCATCAAAGAGCCGAGGACTGTAATCTGGTAAACAGGCACAATGGGCATTGATAGAAGTAGAAAGGCGGAGAGGGAAACAGCGAAGGGGAGGGGGTGTCTAGCCGAAAGTACCAACATCCATCAGAGCAACGGCACTTCCTTCCTAGCAGACGGACGGAGAGCTGACTATGTGTTTATCTAAAAAGGGCATGGATGGGTGTGTGTGTTTGAAGTGCAAAAAAAGGGGAGAATGTGTGTGTGCCTGTGCTGCAGACGGGTCTGCCTTGTCTTCCCTAAGGAGGTCAGACTCTGTAACAAACCCTCACATTCTTGCAGCCCTGCTGACCTCGTAAATAAGACAAGAAGCCCTGAATACTTTCCCCCGTCTCGCACATCACCGCTCTCCCCCCCTGCATCACAGGTGAACATGAAAAGCTTTCAGCACATGAGATGACATGCTTTCATGTTTGCCAGAGAAAGAAGAGAAGCAGAAAGCTGAGAATACCTGCTCTCTGTAATCGCTCCCAGCTACGACCCCCACCCCCCTCGCTCCACCAACACCCTGTTCCCAAACCTTCAGTCTCACTTATCTGATCTCAAAAGCTCACATGCAACCGGGATGCTTCTATACATGCTAAAAAAGCACATCGTGTCTCAGTGAGCTGCCAAAATGTACATTTTATATCATGTTGCTGCAGGCCAAAGTGAAGCTTCCTCACTGCGAAACATCATAAAGTCGCTGCTTTTCATGGCTTGTTTAGTTGACTGTGGTGGATGAGGACTAATATGCCAATTCAGAAGGAATCACTAAAATTTCTATTTAAAATTTGGATGAAATTTTATTTATTGAACACAGAAAATCAGCTGTTCAAGGTTCTGTGATGCCAAGTCTTCAGCCAGAAATGCACACAAGACGTAAATAATGTTGAGATTGTGCAATTAAAACAAAAGGACCCCTAAGATGATCGAAAATGAACTGACATGAGCATAAAATGACTTGGTAAATAAAACCCTGGAATTCTTTGAAGTAATGTGCATCATGTCACAGTTTTAGAGATCCACATGAAAGCGTTTTGGTCGAACATCATCAATGAGCAGTGTCGTGGAATCCTACAAAATATGTGTTGATGACTCCTTTTTAAGTTTAATATTTGTAAAACTAACTGAGTTAGAGCCATTTTTCTGTTTGCTAATTAGCTGTGGTAGCCTCTGTTGACTCAAAGTTTGGTCAATGTTATAATGAAGAGATCTAATTTCTGTAACATTGTAAAATAATGATTTTAAGTTAACCATTAAGAGAAAAATTTCAGATCCTGATCAGCCCACAGAGTAATCAGCGCTGAATTAGACCATTTAGGCAACTTTTGCCCTTTTCCACTAGCACCTCTACAGCACGGTTCAACTTGGCTCAACTCTGTTCAGCACGGTTTAGGTGGTTTTCCACTGCACTTCAGTAACAGCTCTAATGGGTGGGTTCATCATAAAGTAGGGGGGTCGCAGAGTCCAAAAACTGACGCCAAACGCCTTACCAGCTAGTGGTGGTTATGGTTCATTAAGCTATTTGCTAGTCAACATTAAACTTAGTAGAAGACCTCGAAAAGATACACAGCACAACAATGGAGGACATGGTAGCGTTGTTATTGCAAATGGTGGACCGGGTTGTTGTGAGTGTAGCTCTTGTGATGCAACCAGTGACTCCACCTCCTAACCAATCAGTGACCAACAGTCTTC
>NW_013954849.1:16793-17706 GCF_001266775.1 Austrofundulus limnaeus
AGAAAAGACTATTTCTTCAGTTCTGGACATGTTTATTTAAGAGAGACCCCCGAGAGACCCCCGAGAGCTTCCACACCGCTAACATGTTACTCTAACTCTCTCCAAGAGAAGCGCGTGCCCCCGAGTCAAGCGTGAGCGTGCCTGGCTCGTTCACGTTCCTTAAAGGGCCAGTACACCTGAAAATTCACCACACTAACAGGCTAAACTGAAGTGCTCCAATCCATGAAGTCGTTGTCCTCCATCCACAGTTTCAGGCAGTCATTTCTACATTCTCTCTGTCAAGGTGCTCTAGTTTCATTTAAAAGGGCTGTTCATCAGATATTGTCCAAGATTAACCTTCAGGGTGGATAGAAATCACTCGCAGCGGAAAACCTAATCTACATGATCGGTTACCAAGTAATGCTTTGCAGCGTTACTAAAATAGCTTGGCCTGTGTGACAGTATACTTTGCAAAACGACTTTAGGCTGTTTAGTTTTTAGAATTTGTTAGTCTTTATTTTATAGTTAAAATAAATGTTTATCAAATAATGTCTAATGTTCACGTAATCATGGATCCCTTTAAGAGAGAACACATATGGACATCTAACGTAAGGCTCTGTTTCAAACCTGTTTTTACATTTTCCCTGCAGGTTTCATCTTTAAAAAATAGGATTCAGATAAATGACTAATCCTGATTAGGAAGACAAATCAAGGCATATCTCTAACTGCTCATGAGATCAGGATAACTCATTGATCTGAATCCTATTTTTAAAGATGAAACCTAAAACATAATTTGGATATTAAGATCTACCAGCTGGGAACAGAGCCTTATGTTATGTTAAATGTAAGGCAGAGTGTTCTGCCTCCTGGGGTTGAAGTGTTGTTTTTGTGATTTAGGTGTATTATTATTATTATTATTATTATTATTATTATT
>NW_013954849.1:18706-20003 GCF_001266775.1 Austrofundulus limnaeus
AAATAAATTTATTTACTTAAAGTCTATCTACACAACATGGCTTTTACTTTGAAGTTTCCTTTTCTTGGATTGTAACTTTCAGCTTCAAACTAAAGATGAATATTTATGAGTAAAAACTCTCCATTATATGATTGTTCAGATTTACTAGACAAAATCAACTGATCTGCTCCACTCAGATCTTCTGGTGAAACAAGCAGCTAACCAGAGTTAACCAAGTTAATGCTTCAGATTTACAACCTTACTGTGATTCAGAGGGACTGTCATCACAAAATTTTGTCGTCAGTGCTTCCCAGTCTGCTTTTAAACCAGCTCCATTAAAACAGACCGTTAGTCAGCTCCAGGTTTATACGCTGAACCTGTGTAGAGGCAAGCACACTTCATTTTTAACAAAACAGCACTTGGACATATTAAACTCATTATGTTTTGCATGTTTTTCTGCGCTGTCATTAAAATAAGGTATGCCACAACCGCTTGCTGCACTCAGCAGTACGAGCTGGAGGTACAGTATAAACAGCAAAGGTTTCAGTTCACTTTCACAAACTTTTGGTTGAAATGACATTTTTCATCTAACGCTCTGCTTCACTAAAACCACCCACAAAATGTAGGATCATTAAAAACATATAACTTTTTAATCTTCTTGTTTCAGCTGTTTGAAATATGTTAATTCAACAAGTGACATTTAACTTGTTTAGAATGAGAACAGGACAATTTGTTCACCATAAGGAAAAACTGGTAAGGCAAGTAGTTCCCAACTCTGATCTTCAAAGAACACTATTCTGCATGTTTTAGGTGTTTCACTGCTCTTCAGAAGCTTGTAAATCCCCTATCCATGCACAGATGGTGACCAAGCAGAGAGAGATCTAAAATATGGAGGATCATGTTTGAGGGCCAGGGTTGGGAACCACTAGATTACAAGATATTTTAATCCCAGAGAAATACAGTGCTTAGTGTCCAAAAAGTTGTCTTCCTGGACAAATTCTTTTTGCAGTCCAAACCCACCCAGAGTTACATTCACTGTCTGTACATTCTATGTAATGAACTCTCATCTGTTTCAATGTAAAGCACTTTAAGTAATAATGTCACTACTTCTATAATTTACAAGTCAAAGTACATTTAAGGAAGCTCATTAATCCAGTATTGTTTCAATATGATTTCTCCAGCCTGGAGAAACCGTTTTAGTTGTTTAATGGAATCCAGTAATCATTTTAGAGGCTCCTCAGCTAAGTGGCCATTTTTAATTGAGTCTGCTTTAATGTGAATTAATATCAAACACTATCTTTTATTTACAGTGTTTTAT
>NW_013954849.1:21003-22555 GCF_001266775.1 Austrofundulus limnaeus
GTATAAGTCTACTGAACTACCCCTCTGTGGGGATCCTCTGGTCATTGCCATGGTTTATTAGATACAGTGGTTCAGTTGCCCTTTTAATCTTCAATCAATAAATCATGGCCTCTCCAAGCATAGATCAGTCATGAGCTTTTTCAGCTGTGTGGCTCCACTCGGGTCGGCGCTTTTCAATGAAGGCCCGGATCCCTTCCTGGCCATCTCTCAGAGCCAGATTATCCACCATCACCCTGGAGGCTGTAGCATACGCTGCATCTCTGCCTTGAGCCATTTGTCTATGGCGCAATAAATTAAAAAAAAACAGGTCAAAACACAAGAAACAAAATGTTATTTTTTTTAAACACTTAAGGAAGAAAGGTCAGAACAACAAACTGTGTTTTTAGGAATTCAGTAAAACAGTAAGAGGGTAAAAGCTGAGCCAACTCTTACCTTTGAAACGTGGCTTTGCCCAGAGCCACAACAGCTCGACTGCTTTGACACACTTTCCGGGCGATGGCTAACGTCTCCTCCTCCAGTCGCTGCTCCGGCACCACCTTACTTATCAGCCCGTGCAGCAGAGCATCCTGAGCCGAGATGGGAGTTCCTGTCAACAGCATCTCCATGGCAACCTTTATTTGAAAAAGGAAGGTGGGGACCGGAATAACTCACGTTTAATGCCAGATTTTATCAATTAACTTTACTTATATTAGTCATTTATGGAATTTAATACCTAATTACCTTTCTTGGCACCGCTCTGCCGATAGCCACTGCCGGCGTGGAGCAGAACAGACCCATGTTAATCCCCGGAGTGCCGAAGCTGGACGTCTCTGTCGCCACGACAACGTCACAGCTGGCAACAAGCTGGCAACCGGCTGCCGTGGCGATCCCGTTTACCATGGCGATCACCGGAACCGGTATGTCTTGAATCAGAGTCATCACCTGAAACCCAAAAGCCAGATTCAAGATGTCTGCAGGAAAGGAAGGAGATTTTTTTTTAATTATCTAGTATGTGTTGAAGCTGCTGAAGAAGTCCCAGTCTTACCTTTGTGCAGGTATCAAACACCTTCGTATGATGCTCTCGACCCTGAGCTGATGTCAACTCCCTCAAGTCATGTCCAGACGAAAACACCGGACCTTTGGCTGGAAACGCACACATCACAGAGATGGATCAAAGTTTTACACTATTAGTTTTTTGCACATCATATAACTGACCAGATATGATAATAACTCTGAGATCCTCGCTGTCAGCATCAGTCAGGATGTTCTCTCTGAGTGATTCCAGCATGGACAGAGACAGAGCATTCCTTTTCTTAGGGTTATTCAAAAGTATCCTCCTGGAATAAAAGAAGAGAGATGGCTGCTTTTACAACATGTTAAAAACATAACACCTTTAGCTAACTTAAGTTTAGTAAATGAGGCCACTTAAAATTAGAACAATAGACTGAAAATAACTCCAAATTCATATGAAGTACGTATGATGTTAGTTTGACACTTTGAGTCTTTTAAATTCCTGTCAGGATAAATTTCTACTACTCTGGGTAAATGTTTTCTTTAAACTAAAACTCCTAAG
>NW_013954850.1:0-501 GCF_001266775.1 Austrofundulus limnaeus
AGGACCAGTGAGGACCAGTGAGGACCAGTGAGGACCAGTGAGGACCAGTGAGGACCAGTAAAATCTCATTCAGATGATTAGATCTTTAACAAGGCTTCTTGTTTACACAGTGAAATAATCTGATAAATTCATGCAGTTAAATCTATAAATGTGTTTTATTTGCACATTTGTAGACATTCAAACATTTTCATGAACATTTGAAACACAGTTTCTGAGATCATGTTTAAATGTCATAAAAATAAAACACAGCATAAACAAAACATGGAGGCGTTTACCCCACTAAGTTAAGATCAAAGTACAAGTTATGAGTAAAATATTTGAAGCTGAACCATGTTAGCATTAAATGCAACAACCAATCAGCCAGTTAGCATTAAATGCAACAACCAATCAGCCAGTTAGCATTAGCTGCAACAACCAATCAGCCAGTTAGCAGTAGCTGCAACAACCAATCAGCCAGTTAGCATTAGCTGCAACAACCAATCAGCCAGTTAGCATTAGCTG
>NW_013954850.1:1441-3392 GCF_001266775.1 Austrofundulus limnaeus
GTTGGACAGACGTTGGACAGATGTTGTTCAGACGTTGGGCAGATGTTGGGCAGATGTTGGACAGACGGACAGATGTTGGACAGACGTTGGACAGATGTTGTTCAGACGTTGGGCAGATGTTGGGCAGATGTTGGACAGACGGACAGATGTTGGACAGACGTTGGACAGATGTTGTTCAGACGTTGGGCAGATGTTGGGCAGATGTTGGACAGACGGACAGATGTTGGACAGACGTTGGACAGATGTTGGGCAGATGTTGGGCAGACGTTGGACAGATGTTGTACAGACGTTGGGCAGATGTTGTACAGATGTTGGACAGATGTTGTACAGATGTTGGACAGACGTTGGACAGATGTTGTTCAGACGTTGGGCAGATGTTGGGCAGATGTTGGACAGACGGACAGATGTTGGACAGACGTTGGACAGCTGTTGGGCAGACGTTGGACAGATGTTGGGCAGACGTTGGACAGACGTTGGACAGATGTTGGGCAGACGTTGGACAGACGTTGGACAGACGTTGGGCAGATGTTGGACAGATGGACAGATGTTGGACAGACGTTGGACAGATGTTGGGCAGACGTTGGGCAGACGTTGGACAGAAGTTGTACAGATGTTGGGCAGATGTTGGGCAGATGTTGGGCAGATGCTGGGCAGATGTTGGGCAGATGTACAGATGTTGGGCAGATGTTGGACAGATATTGGGCAGATGTTGTACAGATGTTGGACAGATGTTGTACAGATGTTGGACAGACGTTGGACAGATGTTGTTCAGACGTTGGGCAGATGTTGGGCAGATGTTGGACAGACGGACAGATGTTGGACAGACATTGGACAGATGTTGGGCAGATGTTGGGCAGACGTTGGACAGATGCTGGGCAGGTGTTGGACAGATGTTTTACAGATGTTGGACAGATGTTGTACAGGTGTTGGACAGATGTTTTACAGATGTTGGACAGATGTTGTACAGATGTTGGACAGACGTTGGACAGATGTTGTACAGACGTTGGGCAGATGTTGGGCAGATGTTGGACAGACGGACAGATGTTGGACAGACGTTGGAAAGCTGTTGGGCAGACGTTGGGCAGACGTTGGACAGATGTTGGGCAGACGTTGGGCAGACGTTGGACAGATGTTGTACAGATGTTGGGCAGATGTTGGGCAGATGCTGGGCAGATGCTGGGCAGATGTTGGGCAGAGGTACAGATGTTGGGCAGATGTTGTACAGATGTTGGGCAGATGTTGGGCAGATGTTGTACAGATGTTGGACAGATGTTGGACAGATGTTGGGCAGATGTTGGGCAGATGTTGTACAGATGTTGGGCAGATGCTGGGCAGATGTTGGGCAGATGTTGGGCAGATGTTGGGCAGATGCTGGGCAGATGTTGGACAGACGTTGGACAGACGTTGGGCAGATGTTGGGCAGATGTTGGACAGATGTTGGGCAGATGTTGGGCAGATGTTGGGCAGATGCTGGGCAGATGCTGGGCAGATGTTGGACAGACGTTGGACAGATGTTGGACAGATGTTGGGCAGATGTTGGGCAGATGTTGGACAGATGTTGGGCAGATGTTGGACAGATGTTGTACAGATGTTGGACAGATGCTGGGCAGATGTTGGGCAGATGTTGGACAGATGTTGGGCAGATGTTGGGCAGATGCTGGGCAGATGTTGGGCAGATGCTGGGCAGATGTTGGGNCCCATGTCCCTCGTCACACAATGACGTCACACACTGTCCTCTGTGTGTGTCCTCACCCTGTCCCACAGTCTATCACGCACGGGGGCAGCTGCGTGGACATGTTGCCGTGGTCCTGGCCCGGCTCGGTTCTGCTCGGTCCGGTCCGGTCCGTAAGACGCGCTCCCTGCTCGGTGCCGTCTGGAGCGTCCTGTCTTTGCGCGCGTGCGTGTGTGTGTGTGTGTGTGTGTGTGTGTGTGTGTGTGTGTGTGTGTGTGT
>NW_013954850.1:5866-7565 GCF_001266775.1 Austrofundulus limnaeus
ATATCAGCCAGTTAGCATTAGCTGCAACAACCAATCAGCCAGTTAGCATTAGCTGCAACAACCAATCAGCCTGTTAGCATTAGCTGCAACCAAACAATCATTTAATTCTCAACTCATCAGTTCAATGAATGACAGGTTTATGGCTCCAGGTGCTTTAAGATCTAAATCATATTTAAATAATGAGTCTAAATAAAGAAAACATCATTGAATCAACAAAAAGTTGTGTGGAAACAAAGACCTGTAGCAGCTTTGTCTCCAGCTGTCCCCTCACACCTGACAGCTGATTGGCTGTACGAGTCATGTGACTGTGATCACATGACTCAACCAAATCTGAGGATGATTTGACCCTGGGTTACACNCACACACACACACACACACACACACACACACACTGTTTTTTCTATCTACATGGGGATTTGTATTGACTTCCATTCACTTACCTGTCATTTTAACCCTGACCCCTGACCCTAAACCTAGTCTCACCTAGTCTAATCTAGTCTCACCTAGTCTAATCTAGTCTCACCTAGTCTAACCTAGTCTAACCTAGTCTAACCTAGTCTAACCTAGTCTAACCTAGTTCACATCTTAGAACCAAACCACCACACACACCCAAAAATGGCATATGTGCCCGTGGGAACCAGGTATTGGTCCCCATATGGAGCAATGATTGGTCCCCACAAGGCTGTGTTTGTCTGGAAAATGGTCTTCATGATGTGGCAAATATGCAWCCACACACAAACACACACATCCTTTTAATTTGCACACAAAATTTAATGTAAACGTGTCTAAAGACCAGAATCCAAGAAGGTTCTGGACCAAACCCAACTGCACTAAGTCAGTTTAAGGAAAATCTGTGAAAACTTCAACAAACTTTGTCTGAAACAAAACATAAACCAGGAGGAACACTGCTGCCACCAAATGGACCAAGTGTTCACTACACCCTGATRAAATACTAAAAACCTCAGAGGGTCCAGACTGAAGCCCTGAGGAACTCCACAACTGATTCTTGGCTTCATGAAAGGCTGCTTTTATTTTGGAGGGAGGCAGCTGATGTGCAGAAAACCTAACGTTTGTTATTTATCAGAAATACCTGCAGGTCATGTTTGTTTCTTCTCACTCTCGTTTCCCAGGATGCCTTTGTGGAACTGTACGAGTCCAGACCTGCAGGTCCTTCCTGGACTCTGAGGACTGTGTTTGGACTGGCTGTACTGGGAGCAGCCTTCATCACACTGGGAGTCCTCTTCACYCAGAGATAGGACCTGTTCCACCGGACTGATGCAGTCCTGTCAGGAGCCATGGAGTCCACCACCTCCTGACAAATAAYCCCAGAATTAGGACCTCCAGATTAAAAGCTCATCTGAAACCCATCATAAAGAAACCTCTGAGTTTTAAATGAGCTCAAACTTCAGTCTGGATCAGGACTTCATGTAAACCTTAGAGTTGGACTTGGTGAAGGAAGGATTTTCATGTAAGTAAACTAAAAGCAGGTTCACAGGAGACCAGAGTGGATTGTCTGGATCCTCATCAGGAACCACAGGCAGCAGATGTTGGGCAGATGTTGGACAGATGTTGTACAGATGTTGGGCAGATGTTGGACAGATGCTGGGCAGATGTTGGGCAGATGTTGGGCAGATGTTTTACAGATGTTGGACAGATGTTGTACAGATGTTGGACAGATGTTGGACAGATGTTGGACAGA
>NW_013954850.1:8565-13425 GCF_001266775.1 Austrofundulus limnaeus
CAGATGTTGGACAGATGTTGTACAGATGTTGGGCAGATGTTGGACAGATGCTGGGCAGATGTTGGGCAGATGTTGTACAGATGTTGGGCAGACGTTGGGCAGATGTTGGGCAGATGTTGGGCAGATGTTGGAGCAGTGTCAGGATGTCATTGTTGGACCAACTAAGCTGTTGAATCAAAGCAGTTTTTGACTAAATCAGCTTCAAAAACAAAAATGTCAGAACAGATGCTGACATTTTAAAAAGATTTTTAAAATAAATCTGATTTATTTTGAAATTCAGTAAAAACTGATTCCTACACGAGCAAAGATGATGTCACAAACTGTAAGAAGTAAAAATGTCTAAGATTTAATTCTGTTCTGAGCTCCTCAGTGGAGGATTGGTGGGTCAGAACCAGAACTATAAGCTCATTTTTAGAGTTTTTATTTTAGATCAGAAAATAAGGTTAGAAACAAAATGATAATAAATATATTTAAAAAAGAGTGGTAAATGTTCTTTTTCCACATCTGAACAGCTTTCAGCAGACTCTTCTGACCTGAAAATGTGTCAGTTCAGCTAAATTTATCTTCAGTCAGAACAAACAGGATCTTTCAGAGAAAACTAACTGGATGTTTGTTTAAATACCAGAGGTTCTGAAACTGGACTGTGTGGAACACCTTCAGTTTATTCATGTGAAAGTGAAACAAAAATAAAGCAGAGAAAAGAAAAACAAGTTAAAGTTTCTGTAATCTTCATAGTTTGGATCCAAACAGAGAAGTTCTCATCAACACTGCCAGCCTGAGGATTACAGCACAGATGTGTCASAGGACAGAAACCTGCAGGCACACTGGACTGGATTCTGACCCGTAAACCAAGCTGATCCAGAACTTACTGTGTAAAGCTTCTCTGTCTGCAGCAAGAAAAATAAACCATTCAAATAAAAACCATCAGAAGTGTTGTCCTCTGCTCTGCTTCATTCAAACCACCATCTTATAAAACACAACAAAGTAACTTAACTAAAAAATGATCATCCAATGTTTCCACACCACCTGATCCTTTTCCTGTTTTGCTTTTCTTACCCTGTGTGTGTGTGAGTTTATGTGTGTTTTTCTCAGATGTAGGACTTCACCTCATAGATAAATGCTGATGGAGGAGATGCTCAACACTTTATAGATAAAAGTATAAATTTTACTTGTGAAAAATATGATCCTGGAGATGTTAAAGGTCTCTGTTCTACATCTGAACATCAGAAGCCTCTCGAACACCATGATGACTCAGCTGCTTTACTTTCTCTCCCTGGCTGCAGTTTTCAGATTGTTGCTTGCAGTGAAACCTGGTTAAATGACACYGATGCTCTTATTTTGAAGGGCTACACAGTTGATCATAAAATAGTTTGGAGACATCAGSTGGAGGAGTGTGACCTGGATCTGGATGATGAGAACTGACTCTTCATTACCATAAACATGGATCAGGGTCAGAATCTTAAACTGGAGTAACGTATCGACCACCACAGTCAAATCCTGCTGGTTTTTTGAGTTTTGAGTCATTAATATCCAATATTCTGAGCTGGAGACTGGTGTGGTTACGTCTGATCCAGGTCCTTCTCAAACTGAGCATATAGTGATAAAGTTCATTATCTTCTGTAATGTTCTGATGAATATTTCTGTTATGTGAAAGTCTTCAGACCACAGCTTGGACCCATGTTTTTAATGTGATCCTGATGCTGCAGATAAAACTCTGATTCAGGAAGGATCTGAAGCTAAAACCTGCTAATGAAACCAAACAGAGACGTTCTTATAAAGATTGTGTTTCAGTCGTTRCAGTCCAAAATAAAAACTGGTCTAATTACATCAGGTGAGTGGTTTTTATTTAGAGTAAAAGCAGGAATGTTAAAAATGATCAGCCTCACACTGCTGCCTGTTCACAAGTCTCACCTGGACCACAGGTGTCCACTGACGGACCTGACAGGTGCTGTTCATTTAAACCAGTTAGTCCAGTTAAAGGTGCAGCTTTCAGAGCATGTCTAAACTGGACCAACATGTTTAAGCATGTTTWGGCTGATGACATCACCAGGATTAATGATATATTTAAGTAACAAGAAAAAGTCAGTGAGAAGAACTGATCAGCAGGTTTATTGTTGTTGTTGTTGTTTAAAAAACAACACAAACACTGTGTTCATCTGCAGGTCTTCATGTGACCCACTGCTCTCCTAAAATACTGCATTTCCCAGAGTTCCTCTGGGCACAGAACATGAATAATACCTTTAAATATATTATCAGATTAATCTCTCATTGGTCCAAARACTGCGGAGCCCCGCCCCCTCGCAGATGTCTCAAACAGCAGCAGAAACTATAAACAATAATTTAACCATAAAAACCTTTAAAATTTACACCAAAGTGACGTCAGAACATTGGTTTGTTTAAAAACATGAAACTTTACAAACAGAAGCAGCTGATAAATGATTGGTTCATTATAAATATCAAATCTATCAAATAACCAATCAGAGACGTAGCTGAGATTCTTAGTGTCCATCCAGGATGGGTTCTGGTTCTGGTTCTGGTTCTGGTTCTGGGTGAGTTTCATGGATAAATCAACACACAGGTTTGCACCAGCAGGGGGCGACTCATCACACCAACTCTTCCAGAACTTTCCTCTGGTTGGCTCAGGCATGTGTCCGTCACTACCAGGCCACGCCCACCACCACAGGAGCAGTCCAATCACAGCACTCGACTGCAGCGAGTCACATGTTGATGTCATGCCTCCCCCTCCTCCTTCTCCTCCTCTCTCTCAGCTGTCTCCTCCCCCCTCTGGGTGTCCTCTTCCACCTCCTCCTCTGTCTCCTCTCCTGTTTCTCCTAACTTCTCCTTTTTTTCTCCTTCTTCATCCTCTGTCGTCTCCTCCTCCATCTCTGCTGTCTCCTCCTCTACTTCTCCTCTTGTCTCCCCCACCTCTTCAGTTTTCTCCTCCACTGTCTCATCTTCTCTCGTCTCCTCCTCTACCTCTTCTCCTCTTGTCTCCTCCTCTACCTCTTCTCCTCTTGTCTCCTCCTCTACCTCTTCTCCTCTTGTCTCCTCCTCTACCTCTCCTCTTGTCTCCTCCTCTACCTCTCCTCTTGTCTCCTCCTCTACCTCTCCTCTTGTCTCCTCCTCTACCTCTTCTCCTCTTGTCTCCTCCTCTACCTCTCCTCTTGTCTCCTCCACTGTCTCATCTTCTCCTCCTGCCACCTCCTCAGGTGTCTCCTCCTCCTGCTGGCAGCTCACAGTGGAGTCCTCCTCCCTGCCGGTCTCCTGGTTCTGTCCCTGGTCTGAGCCGACTGGACCTGCTGTCCCAGGCTCAGATAAGTCCACAGTTCCAGTTTGAGATGGGATGGACTCTTTCCTCCCCAGACCTGAGGACACAAAGACAGAAATGGTTCTGGTTCTGGTTCGGTCCAGGCTGGGTCTTCATGTGTTCAGGCTGACAGGAGTACCTGCAGGGGTCAGGACCAGAGCCTGCAGGATGTCTGACAGAGACACGATGCCCACGATGTGAGACTCTGCATCAACAATGACCAACCTGTGAACCTGTCCACACACACACACACACACACACACACACACACACACACACACACACACACACACAATAAAAGCTCGTGATAAACCCAGTCTAAACTGTTGCTCAGACATCAGATCTTCATTCTCTCCATGATTCAGTTGTTTTGTGTCAAACTTTCATCAAGCAGTTATTTATAAATGTGCCAACAGCTGGAGCTCCTAACTGGACCTGAATCCTGACCCACATCCTGTCAGAACCACAGCAGCTGTGTTTCCATTCACCATGAAAATGCACAAATTAGAATTTTGAAAATAAATTTGCTCAATGGAAACACGTCAAATTTTGAAAGAAATTYGTTTTTTCAACAAAAAGTTTTTGCGTTAGGATGAGGTGGTTTTTCAGTCGTATCTAAATTGGTGTATTTCACAAACCTGCAATGGAAACACTTTTTTCACTTCACAGGAGTCATGTGATCAAGAAGCAGATGTTTCTACTGGTGAAAAGATGACGAAGAAGAAGATAACAGGAAGTWGTAGTAGTAGGAAAATAAACAACTACAATTTTCCAAAAACGCAGCATACAGAACCACTCCCAGGTATAAGGAGCTTGTCAGTTGAAAGCATCGATGAGACTTTTTTTTTGWTCYGCTCTCAGAGGAGTAAGACACTTCTTCCTYATCTTCCCTGCTTYGCTGCTGGAGCCTTCTTTACGTTTTCATCTGAAACTAGAAATTATGGATATTTTTATTTTTATGGATTTGGTTAGCTGGTCTTAATACATTTTTGGAACAAAGTTTTTTCTTCTTCCATGGGAGGACATGTCAAGGTGGGACCTCTGTTCTTCTCTGTTCTGGATATATATATATGTCTGGCTGTGGTCCCTGGACTTTGCTGGCCAGATGGAATTGATCTTGGAGAAGCTGATGGATTCAGGCTCAGTGGAATTTGTCCACATTATTTGTCTGATTGGATTCACCACCTTGAGATGTACCAGCAGACATTAAAGCAGATGGAAAATTGTTGTCGTCTGTCTGACTTTTCTGTTCCAAAACAACTGATTACAGAATCTGGATCTCCCCGACAACGGCCTTGAGCTGACTAAATTCTTCCTGGCTGGATTACGTCGTCAAGGCTCTACCCCACACCTGCCCCCCCCTCCTCTCACACCTGTCTAATCTGATTCCTGATCAGGCTGAGGGCCACACAGAAATGAACAGTTCGATCAATATTTCTGAACTTTGGCTGCGCTGGCCATGGGAATGGATTCTTCAGGCCCCCTAATCTCAATTTCTCCTCTGGCTAATAAATCTGCCCTATGCAGAGGTTTTTTCATAAACACCATAGTGT
>NW_013954850.1:14425-16587 GCF_001266775.1 Austrofundulus limnaeus
TGCTTTTTTCCTCATTTTCCCTTGTGTGGTTTTTAGTTTTTCTGTTGTTCTGTTTGTCTAAAGGTAGCACAACTGTGTTTTACTGCATGACCTGTCTTAACTGCCCCTCCCCCTCCCTGAATGTACAGCACCTTGTGAATTTATTTCTGTGAAAGGCGCTAYATAAATAAAACTTTACTTACTTACATCAACGTCTCCTCTGATGATGAGCACTAGTGGCACTCCGTGGGGAGAGCTGACTGCTGCACCCCCCCCCCCACACACACACACACACACTCCAGCAGTACGTCCTGCACAGCAGGAGGGGAGGAGGGAAAAAAGGCAGAAAGGCAGCGGGGCAGCTGCAGCCCTAACGGACCAAACTTCAGTCAAACAAGACCCAACACTTTTATTCCTGATTTAAACAGYGATCATGTGAGCAGCTGCAGCTGTRTGCTTTTATTTTTTTCTGTCAGGCTGTCGGAGCGCTCCTCCTCCTCTGTCCGAGGCTGGTGTGGTGTGAGGAGGACAGCTCTCTCGTCCAGGCCACACCTCCGCTCTCTAAGCCCCCCTCCCCTACCCACTTTGATGCATTTTTCAAATTTTGTCTTTGGGCGGAGTTATCTTTTCACAGGGGGGTAAGATACACTTTAATAACATTTCTTACTTAATGGAAACAGAATGTCGACAAAGTTTTGCGCACATTTGCAGTGGAAACACAGCGAGTGTCACGTGATTATCTGAGGGCTTTACCTCAGCCTTAACGATGCGGTCCACAATGGTCTCTAGAGTCTCCAGCTTGTTGCACTTCATGACTCCTTCGAAGTACTGTGACCTGTGTCTGAGAGCTTGAGTCACCGTCACATCCAGGTTGTTGTAGGTCTTCTCAGCCGCCAGGTTCTGCACAAAAACCACAGGTAGTTCCTACAAAGGTTCTGACCCATTCTGTACAGTCAGCAAAAGACAGCGGTACTCACAATCACATCAAACTTGGAGTAGATGTCCACAACTTTCCCTGCAGACAGACAGTATGGTCAGAGGTTCTACAGGAACACACAGGATGAGACTGAAGCAGAGGGAGGTTACCACTGTGGTCGACGACGGGCAGGGCGGAGACACGGCGGTGCGTGAAGACAGACAGGGCCATGATGAGCGGCGTGTCGGGGTGGATGTAGGCGATGTTGGAGTATGTTCCTACTCCAAGTTCTTCCAGAGTTTGCTTCATGAAGGCCGGCATGGGCATCTCACACAACTCAAACACACACACAGATACACAATTTAGTTTTCCACGTTTCAAGAGAAACACCTGCTGTCACAACAAAGATGTTCTGGTAAGAAGGAGGCAGGACGACAGCTCAGGGGGTTAGGATTATTCAMGTGTGGTTTCCAAGCCCCATGGAAAAGACCAGAGAAACTGAATCCAAGAGCWGCTGACCTAGGAATAAAGATCATGGATAAAACAGACACCAGTGATGTAGACCTTCTGAGGCTGAGTGATAAGGATCCCCTAAAAGCCTTCTAAATGATAGAAACACTGCTAAGAAGCTCTACTGACACCATCACAGGGACCAACAAGCTGGTACACACCACAGCAGTGCTCCTTGAAATGCTTGGCTTTAAGAACAACACAAAACTAACAAAGAGCATCGTTCCCATGGAAGAGGAGGAGAAACATGAAGCTAAGATCAGGGCAACAGAGAAAAACTAACCACCTGTTAAAACAACAGAAAGACCACAACTTGTCTACACCTGAGGCTCCAGAGACGGACAAACACCTTACAGCTCTGGCTTCTCATCGCAGGAGGTCAACTCAAAGAGAAGAAGCCAGGAGAATAAACAATGTTCTCCACCACACCTCCCAGTATAATCCCAGTGACAGAGAATTAACATGAGTACATCTGCTTAAATCACTAAAAACCTGAGCAAAAGTGTATATTATCACATGTTTAGAGATGGTCCCTGATCCACCTCACCAGGATCTGAAGCAAGGAGTGACTGGAAGGTCATTCAGACTGAATCACTGCAGTCAAAGATGATCACAACTGTACAGGTTCAACTTCCTGAAAACAACATTGTACATGTTCAACACACTGACCTGTTGGTGTGTTCACCTGTTGGTGTGTAGTGTGTTCACCTGTTGGTGTGTTCACCTGTTGGTGTGTTCACCTGTTGGTGTGTAGTGT
>NW_013954850.1:18326-18583 GCF_001266775.1 Austrofundulus limnaeus
GGTGTGTTGACCTGTTAGTGTGTAGTGTGTTGACCTGTTGGTGTGTTGACCTGTTAGTGTGTAGTGTGTTGACCTGTTGGTGTGTTGACCTGTTAGTGTGTAGTGTGTTGACCTGTTGGTGTGTTGACCTGTTAGTGTGTAGTGTGTTGACCTGTTGGTGTGTAGTGTGTTGACCTGTTGGTGTGTAGTGTGTTGACCTGTTGGTGTGTTCACCTGTTAGTGTGTAGTGTGTTGACCTGTTGGTGTGTTCACCTGTT
>NW_013954850.1:20393-20650 GCF_001266775.1 Austrofundulus limnaeus
ACCTGTTGGTGTGTTGACCTGTTAGTGTGTAGTGTGTTGACCTGATGGTGTGTTGACCTGTTAGTGTGTAGTGTGTTGACCTGTTAGTGTGTAGTGTCTTGACCTGTTGGTGTGTAGTGTGTTGACCTGTTGGTGTGTTGACCTGTTGGTGTGTAGTGTGTTGACCTGTTGGTGTGTTCACCTGTTGGTGTGTAGTGTGTTGACCTGTTGGTGTGTTCACCTGTTGGTGTGTTGACCTGTTAGTGTGTAGTGTGTTG
>NW_013954850.1:21136-22319 GCF_001266775.1 Austrofundulus limnaeus
GTGTGTAGTGTGTTGACCTGTTGGTGTGTTGACCTGTTAGTGTGTAGTGTGTTGACCTGTTGGTGTGTTCACCTGTTGGTGTGTAGTGTGTTGACCTGTTAGTGTGTAGTGTGTTGACCTGTTAGTGTGTAGTGAGTGGACATGCTGGTGTCCACAGCAGTGTAAGGTGGACTCACAAAGAGCTGCAGGAACTTCAGGATCCTCTTGTGGGTCAGAATGTACAGAGCATTCCCACTGATGGGATCGATGACAGGAAGTCGATGAATCTTGTTCTTTATCAGAGAATGGACGGCTTCAAACACACTGAGGGACAGGTTAGAGGTCAGGTTAGAGGTCAGATCAGAGGTCACGTCAGAGGTCAGGTCAGATCAGAGGTCAGATCAGAGGTCAGGTCAAAGGTCACGTCAGAGGTCAGGTCAGAGGTCAGGTCAGAGGTCAGATCAGAGGTCAGGTCAGAGGTCAGATCAGAGGTCAGGTTAGAGGTCAGATCAGAGGTCACGTCAGAGGTCAGGTCAGATCAGAGGTCAGATCAGAGGTCACGTCAGAGGTCAGGTCAGAGGTCAGAGGTCAGATCAGAGGTCAGATCAGAGGTCAGATCAGAGGTCAGGTCAGGTCAGAGGTCAGATCAGAGGTCACGTCAGAGGTCAGGTCAGAGGTCAGATCAGAGGTCACGTCAGAGGTCAGGTCAGAGGTCAGGTCAGAGGTCAGATCAGAGGTCAGATCAGAGGTCACGTCAGAGGTCAGGTCAGATCAGAGGTCAGATCAGAGGTCAGATCAGAGGTCAGGTGAGAGGTCAGGTCAGGTGAGAGGTCAGATCAGAGGTCACGTCAGAGGTCAGATCAGAGGTCACGTCAGAGGTCAGATCAGAGGTCACGTCAGAGGTCAGATCAGAGGTCACGTCAGAGGTCAGATCAGAGGTCAGAGGTCAGGTCAGGTCAGAGGTCAGATCAGAGGTCAGATCAGAGGTCAGGTCAGAGGTCAGATCAGAGGTCAGGTTAGAGGTCAGGTCAGAGGTCAGGTCAGGTCAGAGGTCAGATCAGAGGTCAGGTTAGAGGTCAGGTCAGAGGTCAGGTCAGAGGTCAGATCAGAGGTCAGGTTAGAGGTCAGGTCAGAGGTCAGGTCAGAGGTCAGATCAGAGGTCAGGTTAGAGGTCAGGTCAGAGGTCAGGTCAGAGGTCAGATCA
>NW_013954850.1:23283-24435 GCF_001266775.1 Austrofundulus limnaeus
CACACCCCCCACACACACACATAAAGGAACTTGTGCTGCATTTTGCGTTAGACCACTCACTTTCAAAAAACAACCTAAACAAAAGCTACTTGCTTCCAGAAGCTAACATAGTTCGACTTAATAGTCAACGAATCAAAACTCATGAAAGGATGTTTTTTACAGAGGAATCCATCTGCAGATAAGTATGTAGCTTTAACAGAACAGATGTGGACACATCTGTCAGATCTGAGGTTTAATCTCCAGGAGGAAGGAACTAGTTGTTGGTCAGATTGATCTTGTCATGTACAGTGACCTGAGACAACATGTTGGGACTTGGTGCTGTGTAAACTGAACCCCTGCACTGATGGATGCTGCAGTTGGAGGAGTCTCCCAGGAGTTCTGAAAGGTGTGTGTGAAAACTAACCCTGAACAACGGTGTGACTGAACACTGACTGTTGTGCTTCAGATGGAGTCTGCAGAGACCTTCAGTGCAGTTCTGCTTCCTGTTCTCAGGTTAGTTTCATCTGATCATTAATTCTTCTGCAGGACCTCAGAGACCTGACAGCAGCTCAGACTGGTACCTGGCATCAGGTGGGATGTGGACCAGAGGTTTGAAGGTCTCCTGCAGATACAGCTCTGTCAAACAAACATGTGTGTTATTGTCCACATGGTAAAACCTTGAGGAGCTGCTCTCAGATCAGTGTCTGCCTACCTCTCCAGCTTTCAATCTTATGTTCCTCCAGCTCGTAGATCTGCACCTGTCCAACACAAACACACCAGAGATTCACACCTGAGTGTGTGACAGTGTGTCAGTGTGACAGTGGGTCAGTGTGACAGTGGGTCAGTGTGACAGTGGGTCAGTGTGACAGTGGGTCAGTGTGTCAGTGTGACAGTGGGTCAGTGTGACAGTGGGTCAGTGTGACAGTGGGTCAGTGTGTCAGTGTGACAGTGGGTCAGTGTGACAGTGGGTCAGTGTGACAGTGGGTCAGTGTGACAGTGGGTCAGTGTGACAGTGTGACAGTGGGTCAGTGTGACAGTGTGACAGTGGGTCAGTGTGACAGTGGGTCAGTGTGACAGTGGGTCAGTGTGACAGTGGGTCAGTGTGACAGTGTGACAGTGGGTCAGTGTGACAGTGGGTCAGTGTGACAGTGTGACAGTGGGTCAGTGTGACAG
>NW_013954850.1:25377-25600 GCF_001266775.1 Austrofundulus limnaeus
CTGAGTGTGTGACAGTGTGTCAGTGTGACAGTGGATCAGTGTGACAGTGGGTCAGTGTGACAGTGGGTCAGTGTGACAGTGGGTCAGTGTGACAGTGGGTCAGTGTGACAGTGTGTCAGTGTGACAGTGGGTCAGTGTGACAGTGGGTCAGTGTGACAGTGGGTCAGTGTGACAGTGGGTCAGTGTGACAGTGGGTCAGTGTGACAGTGGGTCAGTGTGACAG
>NW_013954850.1:26600-27212 GCF_001266775.1 Austrofundulus limnaeus
TGTATATATACAGTATATATATGTATATATATATATATACAGTATATATACACACACACTTAAAACTGCTGTATTTTTCTAAGAAGGTCCAAATGAACAACATTTCCTGTTATTGTCAGTTTGTCAGATCGAGATGTGACACTAACGACATGTAATGTTGTTTACTTTGTGTCATGTCACAGAGGCTGTGGTCGATGAAACATTCAACCCACACAATCACATCTGAACATCAAACTTCAGCAGAAACAAGCCCCGCCTCTTCTCCTGTTGCATCATGGGACAGTTTTGGACACAAACACAAAGAAGTTGATGGAAAGTGTTAGATAAATATCTGCTGATGAGCCTGTTCTGTTTCTGTCAGCAGATCTAATCCAGGTGCTGTGAAAGCAGTCAGGCTAACACTTTTCCTTTGTTTCCAGTCTTTATTTTTATGCTAAGCTAACGCTGACTCAGGCATCCTGTCAGGCAGAACTCAGGGTTTAATCACAACCAGCAGCAGCTCGCTGCGCTTCTCAGGAGTTTCTAGTTGCTGTGGGAACCCAACAGTTCAACACACACACACACACACACACACACACATTTGTTCTTCCATTCTTACAAGGACTTTGCATT
>NW_013954850.1:28212-28811 GCF_001266775.1 Austrofundulus limnaeus
AAAACTTCAGTGTTAACGTACTGATAGAGACCATCTAAAACTTCAGTGTTAACGTACTGATAGAGACCATCTAAAACTTCAGTGTTAACGTACTGATAGAGACCATCTAAAACTTCAGTGTTAACGTACTGATAGGGCATCTAAAACTTCAGTGTTAACGCACTGATAGGGCATCTAAAACTTCAGTGTTAACATACTGAAAGAGACCATCTAAAACTTCAGTGTTAACGCACTGAAAGAGATCATCTAAAACTTCAGTGTTAACATACTGATAGAGACCATCTAAAACTTCAGTGTTAACGTACTGATAGAGACCAACTAAAACTTCAGTGTTAACATACTGATAGAAACCATCTAAAACTTCAGTGTTAACGTACTGATAGAGACCATCTAAAACTTCAGTATTAACGCACTGAAAGAGACCATCTAAAACTTCAGTGTTAACGTACTGATAAAGACCAACTAAAACTTCAGTGTTAACATAAGAGACCATCTAAAACTTCAGTGTTAACGCACTGAAAGAGACCATCTAAAACTTCAGTGTTAACGTACTGATAGAGACCATCTAAAACTTCAGTGTTAACGTACTGATAGAGACC
>NW_013954850.1:31657-32447 GCF_001266775.1 Austrofundulus limnaeus
ACTGATAGACCATTTAAAACTTTAGTGTTAACGTACTGATAGACCATTTAAAACTTTAGTGTTAACGTACTGATAGACCATTTAAAACTTTAGTGTTAACGTACTGATAGACCATTTAAAACTTTAGTGTTAACGTACTGATAGACCATTTAAAACTTCAGTGTTAACGTACTGATAGGGCATCTAAAACTTCAGTGTTAACGTACTGATAGGGCATCTAAAACTTCAGTGTTAACGTACTGATAGGGCATCTAAAACTTCAGTGTTAACGTACTGATAGGGCATCTAAAACTTCAGTGTTAACGTACTGATAGGGCATCTAAAATTTCAGTGTTAACGTACTGATAGAGACCATCTAAAACTTCAGTGTTAACATACTGATAGAGACCAACTAAAACTTCAGTGTTAACGTACTGAAAGAGACCATCTAAAACTTCAGTGTTAACGTCCTGAAAGAGACCATCTAAAACTTCAGTGTTAATGTACTGAAAGAGACCATCTAAAACTTCAGTGTTAACGTACTGAAAGAGACCATCTAAAACTTCAGTGTTAACGCACTGAAAGAGATCATCTAAAACTTCAGTGTTAACGTACTGATAGGGCATCTAAAACTTCAGTGTTAACGCACTGATAGGGCATCTAAAACTTCAGTGTTAACATACTGAAAGAGACCATCTAAAACTTCAGTGTTAACGCACTGAAAGAGATCATCTAAAACTTCAGTGTTAACATACTGATAGAGACCATCTAAAACTTCAGTGTTAACGCACTGAAAGAGACCATCTAAAAC
>NW_013954850.1:33447-33818 GCF_001266775.1 Austrofundulus limnaeus
GAAAATAAAACACTACGTGACAGTTTTATTATTTGGATTTGTTTAATAAATACACTGTGTGATACAACTTAGTAAATGTTTGATTGCTTTTTGAGATAAGTTTATTTTGGAGTTGTAGCCCCCCGGAGAAAAATCCACCAGCTGCCACTGGTTAGATCATTTCCTGGGCACCTCTGTAGAACCCTGCAGGACTCTGTAGAACCCTGTAGAACCCTGTGAGACTCTGTAGAACCCTGTAGAACCCTGTGAGACTCTGTAGAACCCTGTAGAACCCTGTGAGACTCTGTAGAACCATGTAGAACCCTGTGAGATTCTGTAGAACCCTGTAGAACCCTGTGAGATTCTGTAGAACCCTGTAGAACCCTGTGAGA
>NW_013954851.1:0-4420 GCF_001266775.1 Austrofundulus limnaeus
TTTTATTTGAACCGAAATTGAAATCGGTTCAAATAAAAAGATCTGCTTGTTGTTATCTTGCTAGGAGTTACCTTTTCTATTTAAAATGTTTTTTTCTTCTTTCTTGCATTTTTTTTTTAATCTTAGGAGTTGGCGATCCAAAGAGGCTGGCGTCGACCTGAATACACAATTTTAGCAGAGTCCGGTCCGCCACACCAGAGGGAGTTCACTGTAGCGTGTAGATTTGAGTCCCTGACAGAAAAAGGTGCGAGTTTATCTAAAAATGATCAGTTTATTTATTTTGTGTTATTCCTGTTTTCATTTCTGTCTCCTTCTGTGCTGCAGGTGTCGGAAGCTCCAAAAAAACAGCGAAACGAGTGGCTGCGGAGAAAATTGTGGCGAAGCTTCAGAGTTTGTCAGGCGGTTCAGAAATCACGTGGGTGAGTCAGAGATCACGAATGACCTTTTTTTTTCCTACGTCAAAAAACATTTTTGGAAAAGTTTAAGAAAATTTTGAACCTTTTTTTTCTTCCAGTCTCCTAAATCAGGAGTTCCGTTTGAGAACATCAGGAACTCGACAGCGGAGAAGATCTCCTTACTGAGGAGAAACCCGCTGAGCATTCCCAACACAGATTACATTCAGATGGTGTTGGAGCTTTCCAAAGAGCAAGGCTTTGAGGTCACGTACTTCGATATCGGTAAGACGACTGCATATCTTTTAAGGTTTTATTCTAGTCYGGATAATCAGACAGAAGGAGACAAACTGAAACAATAATTCAGTTTATCTCCTTCTGATGAGGATCATATTTCTGCACAAAGCAAACTGAGCTGGATATGATGTTCTGTATTCATTAATTTCATAAAAAAGTACAATTATTGTTTGTTTGTTTATTTATTTATTTATTTATTTATTTATTTATTTCACTTTAAATATCTAACAGCCAAGGTTTCACATCTAATTCATGTGATAAATCATTCTACCAAACAAATATTACTGGTGTACAAATATATACCACAGTAAACAATATTGTGCTGTATTACTGCATGAAGTCTTTTCTTTGACTGTGCATTGAAATACAACCAGAATGAAGCTTCTTGTTTTGAAGCATAAATTCAATGTTGATAAAAAGAAAAAGGCTAAAATTCGTTTTAGTTTCTTTATAGCACCAAGTCACAATAAACACATAAAATCCAAAAAAACAATCAAGCTGAAGAAGCCAACGGATTGCGTTGAATCTTCACTTTGTTAGTCTCCCATCCTGAGCAGCAYGTTGGCTGCAGTGAAAAGAGAAAAACTCTCCTTTAACTGGAAGAAGCCTCCAGCAGAACCAGAACCAGGCTTCTGCAGAACTTGAAGAGGTGATTGAATCACTGAATCATGTGTGTTGGAGCAGAGAAACAAGTAAAACATGCAGGCTATTCTAAGATACCTTCTTCTCTGTCAGGGTTGGTTTTAAACTGAAATCTCTCCTGAGGCTTCAGTTCTCTTCTTCTGTGATTTAAAAAAAATATGACGAGGATTCAAGAAGGAATTTATAAAAAAAAAAATGCATTTTGAAAATGTCCCTGTGCTCAAAGCAAACATGGAAATTGCAAATTCCTTATTGTTATGATGTTGCTTCAGTGCAGAAAGTCAATAAAATCAGATTTTTTCTGCAAGTTTTTAGTGAGAGTTGGTAAGTTTGTGTTGGCTGCTCTAACAGCTACAGGATAGTGAACAKAAAATAAGACCATCTCTTGTCAAAGGCAGGTTAAGTCCATCTTGAAATCCAGTTGCAGAAACAAAAACAATTTGATTGGTTTAATTTTACCAGCGTTTATTGTTTGTACGCACATTTTGTTGCTAACCATAAATCGTGCTTCATTTCTGGACCAATTAGACGCCCTGCCCGCGAACGGTGCTCTGCGTCATACGTGACATTTACCGTGTCTTGTGTTTGACAGACGAGCTGACGGTGAACGGTCAGTACCAGTGCCTGGCAGAACTGTCCACCGACCCAGTGACCGTGTGCCACGGCACCGGCATCTCCTGCAGCAACGCTCACAAYGACGCAGCTCACAGCGCGCTGCAGTACATCAAAATCATGGCGTCCGGCAAATGAACACACGGCACGGGCCGTCACGTCCGAAACAATCAGCTGTCACACCGGCTCCAGGATTTAGGTTTTAGTTTTGATTTTACCACACAGTTTATCCATTAACTTCCTCAAACAGAAAGTATATTCAGAAAAGATGGAAATAGTCTTAAAAATATCCATATTTGCTTCATTTATCTCATCATACCTTTTATTTGTTTGTATCTTTATAACTGAGGTCACCACCCAGATTACATAAACAGTAAAAAAGGCTTTTTTCTATTTTACCAAAACTGGAATTAATTTTACCAAATAAACTCCAATCATTGCACAAACATTTACTATGAATTTGCAGATGTTTTTAAAAAAATCCCACGATAGATGAGTACAAAGAGTCAAAATAGAAACTTTGTGGGAATATGAGCTCGTCATAATGAGGAGCTGCGGTTTAAAATCAAGTTTTATTTTTCTGATGCACATCATGGAGAAGCTCTTCTATAATGGACTTTGTTCAGCTTTGACTTGATGAGGACACGTCTGGTAGAGGAAATCGGAGCACAGTTTAGAATACGATGCTTTTTTATGTTTTTTTTTTTCATTGTTGCTTTAAATGTTTTTGTTAGAAAGTAATAAAGTTTTTTTTTTACATATATAGAATTACAGTAGATTTAAGGGTGGTATATTGTGTGAAAATGGCATTTAAATTCAAAACAGAAGTTTTTTTATTGATTTATTTATTCTTCTTCATCTGTCAGAAACAATCTGCAGTTTAACCCTTTTGTCACTGATTGTCTCACTCCTGAAATAGACATGTGCCGTTTACAATTGGCCCTTTTCTTGCCATGTGCCTCGTTGTGTGAAAAAATCCAATGATTTATGATTTATTTACCAATTATTCCTGGATTGTTATAGAAAGTCATCCTTTTTGGCCATTGAAGACAGAACTGTAAGTTTAAATTCATGAAATAAAGTCAAATTATCACTGGAGATTGTTGCTGTCTGTTTTTGTTGTAAGGAATCCATAGTTGTTGCTTYAGTTTAGTGTCACTGGTATTAAACTTTATTAGTAATGATGTGACTGTGTGAGCTCCTCCTAGTAAAAAAAATATTCTGTTATCAATATAAGAAGCTGACAAATACAAAAGTTTTTATTGGTACCTTTTAAAAGTAATTTTGATTATATACTAAAATGGTCTGCCATACCTCCTGGCAATTATGGACCTTCAACATACAGACAAAACATCTGAAATGAGCAAACAAAATATTGTTTTAATATTATTTTATAGCAAAAGATTTTTTTCACTGTCCACATTAAAACATCAGTTCAATACAAATTTACTAACTGACATTAGAAACAGGTCGTTGTGTAAATAAGAACTTTTATTATCTTATAATAATCTGTTCATGTAAAAATGTCATTGAGGAAAATAATGACCTCATCTGAGTTATTTAATTTGTCAAAACACACAAATGTGCAAAAAATGAAAACATGAAAAATCACAGATGATAATCATCCTTTGACAGTGAGGTTTGTATTTTCTGTCCATCGTCTGAAACACAGAAAGGGTTTTTCATTTGGGTTCAGTCTTCAAGGTTGTGATGTGGCCTCTGCGTCTCACTCTGACTGTGAGCTTCGCCCAGGAGTTCGCTCTGGAGCTGTTGAGCCAGAAGGACTCTGCAGGAGACAAAACAACCATCATCCTTTCATCATCAGGGTTCATTAAATACATTTAATATGAGAAGTTAGTGATGGGACTAAAAGCTTTGTTTTGTAGCTTCTTGGCTCATTTTTAAAAGACAGATCCTCACGCTCATATCAACAATGATGACTTCACCCAAACACCATGGAATGCTCAGCTGTAGCTGCATGAGAACCACAAGACAACTCTCCTGATGCTGACGGGCTGCATCCTAGGATGACTAGAACCAGACTGACGAGACGCTCCAAGGTTTTCACCAAGGAGCATCTGTCTCCTCTGCACAGCTGGTCCACCATCCCAGACTTTAGGAAAGTTCAGGACATCAGGAAGGACTTTTATTTAAAAATATATGTCAAACTTCTACTTTTTATCTTCTTCCTGCTGCACAATGTAAACAATTATTACACAGAGGTGCAGTCATGTCTAAAAACTGCAACAAAATATTCTGTCATATCGATTTTAAGCTTTTTTTTTCCATCATTATTTAGTATTCATATTTCTGGAACTGGAGTCTTGTTTCAAATATTGTGTTTATTTGTAAAATAGTAGGTTTTAAATAGGTTCACATTTTTACTAAATCAATGCTAAAAGCAATTTGTGAATAGATTTGTTTATTTCAAGGGATATATTCTAAATTAAAGAACAATTCAGTGTGATGCTTTATAT
>NW_013954851.1:5420-16767 GCF_001266775.1 Austrofundulus limnaeus
ATCCTGCATGCTGCAGATTGAGGTTTGAAATAGTTGTTGGAGATTTGTGAATCTGCACCATCYWWHGWCACTTTTTGTAATAGTATAAACGAGAGAGTTTTATATCGTGTGCTTTGACTTTGAAAAAAGGCGGTACTCTTGTGGTAGCCATGTTGACCCTGATAGGTTCTTGTTTTGTTTTTCCTCCCCTGTTACCAAGAGCTAACGTCTAGTGTGAGCTGAGCTACTTTAGCTTTTGGTATCTGAGTGTTTGTTTCAGTACAGTTATCTTCCTGATCCAAAGCTAAGCTTTTCTTGATGCCGACGAGATGTAAGGCTTGGAAATTTGTGTATGGTTCGTTCTTTGGTTTTTCTGTTTTAAAATAAAATCACTACAATAAAATAACCATTTTGTTGTTTTAGTTGTCCATTTTATAAATACTTTTTCTTGTTCTATTTTAACAACTCCTGATACAGTAAGTGCCTTCCAACCTACTGTAGGGACAAATGTATGGGATTTATGAACGATAACATTCATTTAATGAGTTAATAACTTCTGAAGTGGGTGACCACAGCACCACAAAATCTTGGATAGCGACAATAAAGAAAGAGACGTACTGTTCTTTGGAAAAGCAATTTATTTATTATATAATACAATATTGTTCTTTTAAATGCACTTGATAACAAAATTTTAGAGCAGGATGAAGAATTTACATTTTATTTGTGTATTTTGTAATGAAAAATCACATCAGAATTTTACAGTGAACACCTTTGATAATCACACAGTTCCAGCAACAATTTGTGAAATAAGCTGATCTTTGAGGACAAAGAGATTGCCAACATGATTTCCAGTTAGTTGCTGCAGAGTGGATCAAGAGGTTGAGATGTGGTACAACTGCAATACACAATAGTCAGTGCACCTCATTGGAACCCCTAACTTAGATCAACTCACATGGTGCTTCACAATTAGGTTGTTTATTTTATTTTATTTTATTTTATTTTTGGGGTGGGGGGGTGTCAAAGTAGGTCTTATTAAAAAATGTTTTGTATTGTTTTCCATCTTTATGTTGGCAATTAGGATAAATTATCATCAAGAGCGTGATTTGTGTCCTTTTACAAGTAATGTAAGTTCTTTACATAATAACATTTTTATTATTATTCCTACTTAATAGCCTTCTTGATGACTAATTTTGATTAACCTGTCTAATGAGTTCCAAACAAGTTAAAAATAGACTATTGATTGATTGATTGATTGATTCAATAGACTCATGGTCCACGTTAACATAAAAGAGACAAAAAACAAACATAATACACAACAGAAAAGAAAAAACTTATAAAAGACTTGCATACCAGTATTTCCATAAAGATGACTGGTAGTGTAATGCACTCCCAGAAGGATGTGACAACATTAAAATAAGACTGTTCTTAGATTTACACAAACACCTAAATTTGTATATTAATTTCTCATAAGTGCTTGAAATGTCTTGACATGAGTACTACAAAACATCTCACTTGCACTACTGAATCTGGGTTTTTTAAGCAGAACTCTCAAGGAGTCATCATAAGCAACTTTAAGCTTCTGCATACTAGCTTTTTTAAATTTACACCACAGGGGGACAGTGTACAGAGATGTACAGTAAGATTTAAATAAACATATCTTTACATCATCTGAACACATATGAAATTTCCTCATCAAAATATTGGCACTGCGACACTGCCAATATATGTCATCATCATCACAGAGCTGGTCAGTGATGATGTGACCCAGATACTTGGTTTTAGTACATACATTTAACTTTTGCCCCAACAGAAAAAAATCAGGAAAACAAAGTTCTCTGTCTGCTTTAGTCCTGCATATTWGCACAACACTTTTCTTGGTATTATACTGCACATCATATGTAAAACCATAATCAGAGCAGACATTCAACAACTGCTGAAAACCAACTAAGTGCTGGGTGAGAGGACAGCCAGATCATCAGCATACATAAAGTGATTAACCAAAGTATCACCGATCATACATCCAGTTTTACAAAGGTTRAGTTGTTTAGACAAATCATCCATTTACAAGTTGAACAATGCAGGTGAAAGAAGCCCACCCTGATGCACACCATTACTCACCCCAAAAGAGGCAGAAATGTTATTGCCCCATTTTACATGTATTTTCTGGTTAGAATACCAGTAAACTAAAATTTTTAAAATGCTMTCTGGAACCCCTCTCTGTTTTTAATTTATCAAACAACTTGTAATGGTTGACTCGATCAAAGGCCTTAGAGGCATCAATAAACCCAATTAACACGTATATGCATTTYCTGTCTCTTTCAGGCCATAAATACAGAAATCAGTTCCCAACTTGGCTTTGAAACCAAATTTATTATCGTTTGTACAAATGAACTGATTAAGACACCAAGCAGTATTTTCTCTAAAACCATTGATATCACACTAGCTAGAGCTATCGGTCTGTAATTATCCAAGCTTCCAACCTTGCCAGTTTTATCCTTAATTACAGGCACCAGAGTAACAGATAATAAATAATAATAATATACTGAAATGCTACAAAAATAATTGTGTGTCTGTTGCAGAATGAATTGGACACAGTTGTGAGAATTTGYGACAATCACAGGATTCGACCAGGTGGAAATGGACGAGATCTACTTCATGGAAAGCCATTTTTGATGTKCAATGTCCCTGAGCTGTATCTTTCACACGATTACCTGCATCCAGTGGATTATGACAGAGTTGATGTTATTCTACAAGAGGATGTTTGTCTMTGGAAATCAGACATTTCCTGTGATGCTGACCTGCATGAGCTTTGTTTGTTGGTGATGGAGGAAAACAACTTGGTATTTGCTCATGATGCTCCAGGGACAATAAGACTTRACAGAGACCTAAGACCTTTGATAAGGGATCACCTATTGCTGCCTGATTTGTGACTTGTGGTGTATAAAAGCTGCATTTTAATAGCTCCTAGCTCCTATTCCTTCACCTGTGGGATTCCTTGTAGTTCTGTAACACCTATGAGGGACACTGTGAGCTCCCTATGCTAAATGAACTATGATAGGAAGCATACAGGCTCCTATTTGGAGAGCACTCATCATGGCAAATGCTGACGCATATCCACTTTGGCTACAGAGTCCTTAGCAATGAGACTGTTTGACACAGCCAAAGACTGATTAACAGAACTGTTATAAAAATTGTTAGCTTCCTAAGACACTGTCCATGGTCCTAGTGATCATAATGACATCCTCAGCAATGAGGACTCACGAAACACTTACGTTATTCAGTTCAATTCCTTCACATCAGTTGAATCCATGTTGTAAAATATGTAGCAGTAAGTTACAATTCAATTGTTATTTTTGAATGAATTATTTGAATTATTTCTATTGTTTGAAATGCAATTTGACAAAAGAAAAAATCAGGTAACAGTTAAACAATTTTATTGATTAAATTTATTTGGTATCAAGACAAAACCTTGAAACTCACTGTGCAGCACATGATGCCAATCATCTGACAAACAAATGTAGTTACTGAACTTGGCATAGAAATGAAATCCTTCTTTTAAGTAGCTTATATATGGCTGGAAAATATCAGGTTTTGTGTAAGCAAAATTACCCTGGGCGCAGGCAGGTTCAAAAATGGAAAACAAGGTCTTTAATATAAATCAAAAATCAAAACACGGAGGTAGGACACAGTCAAGGCAGACTGAGCAATGATCCGACAAATACAGAAGACTCAGAATATAAAGCAAACAAATTAAGGGAAAATAGGAAACAAGAGGAAACAGGTGAGCGAGGGTGCTGCTGCAGGGCAAAGAAACAGAAAAACACTAGAAAATGAAGACAAAAACACCGATCATGACAGGACCCTCCCCTCAACGACGGCTCCTGACGTCGAAAAGAGCAGATGGACGTGACTCAGGTAAACACAAGACAACACAGACTCGAGGACAAAATATGCAGAGTTCAGGGGGACGGCCAGGAGACCATCCAAAGTGAGGCCCAGCAGGAACAGCAGCAGACGTAGAGCCACAAGAGGAGGTGGGAGCAAACGTTGAGCCAAAGGAGGAGGCGGGAGCAGACGTGGAGCTAAGGCAGGAGCCCCTCATAGATTCATTCATTCCCAGCGAAGGACATTGAAAAARCAACATCACAACAGCCGGGTTTTAAAAAAGAATGCTGCCTCTTGTCATCAAAAACAAAAAGGTTTCTTCATCATACTGAATTTCACAGAAACACCTCTCTGCTAATGCCAAACGAAACATGGCCTCTGGAGTTAGTCCACAGCAGCCTGACTTTAAGCATGTTGTTTAACTCACTTTAAGTCTAAAGTAAAAGGGAAGTACGTCTACCACTGACATATTACTCTTGCTCAATTTAGGAACCGTGTTTTGGAATTCATATCAAGCTTCTGCAAGACTGAAATTACTGCAAATGTATCCTTGTTACCTATCCTTTTGTAAGCAAATGCAATTTCTTGCCCAAAACTGCAACTGTACCAAATTAGCCTCGAAACTCTTTTCAATGCTACCTTCCTCCAACTGACAATTTATCAATTTTTACATAATTTTTGATAGGACCTTGCCCACATTTTATAAGCATCCTTCTTTAAGAATGTCAGTTCATTGGACTAGCAATCTGAGTCTTGCCTTGGATGCGGTCCTCTGTTCAAATTTGGGACAAGCCCTATTTCAGAGCAACTCGATTCACAAGCGGTGTCAGCCTAACAGTCTAAACTTTCTCAGAATTTTACTTTTGATATTTACTGTTGTGAACCGAAAATATCTGAACATTTTTGGATGTCATAAAACACAACACAGGCAGTTTTAAAATATTAATACGGTCAGTTTCACCACTTCCACTTTGTATGCTGAATGAGGAAAACTGACTCTAGGAAAATGCCATATCAAAGCATTTGTAGGGTGTACACATGCCCAAGTGATAGTATTTTTCATGTTTTAATCCTGACATTGCAGACTTCCATTCTCAAATTTCTCAAAAAGTCCTTTGATGCAATCGTGGCTCGTTGGTCTAGGAGTATGATTCTCGCTTTGGGTGCAAGAGGTTCCAGGTGCAAATCCCGGACGAGCCCTTGATACGCACATTCAATCCCAAGAAAGAATATTGACAAACCAAGATAAAGACAACTGAATTTTAAAAACGCTTTTCACTTTTCAACAAAAAAATTAAGCCTTTCCTTATCATACTGCAGTTGACAGAAACATCTTAAGTGTTTTGCTGCTAAACAAAACATGGTCTCTGGAGTTTGGGGGTATTCCACCGCAGCCTGCTTTTAAGCATGTTGTTCAACTCACTTTCAGTCTTAACTATAAGGTAAATATGTCTACCTCTGACATACTGTATTACATCAAGTCATTATTTTCTATGTTTTAAACCTGCCATTAAAGACATCACTTCAAATTTCTCAAGCAGACTTGAGACACTTTTTGGCTTGTTGGTTTAGGAGTATGATTCTCGCTTAGGGTGTGAGAGGTCCGGGGTTCAAATCCCGGACGAGCCCCTCATAGACACATTAGATCCCAGGCAAGGACATTGGAACACCAACATCATGACAGTTGTGTTTTAAAAAAGAATACTACCACTTGTCATCAAAAAGAGAAAGCTTTCTTCATCATACTGAAGGTGACAAACACCTCTCTGCTGATGGCCTCTGGTGTTTGGAGGTAGCCCACAGCAGCCTGACTTACGGCACGTTGTTTAACTCACTTTAAGTCTAAAGTGAAAGGGAATTATGTCTACATCTGATCTGGACTGATTGTCTTTGTGGTTAAAGAAAAAAAAAACATTACCAGGAGAAAAAACAAAATTATGAACGTCTCTTTACTGTCCACGACAGAATCTGCTGACATGGCCTCTGAATTTTGGGAGTACCCCACAGCAGGCTGCTTTTAACCAGCATGTTGAAGACGACTGTAATTACTAAAGAGCAAACTCTTGTCAGTGAAAAATGAAGCTTTTCCTCATTGTGTATGTTTTTATTTTTTCTGTTGTATTTGCCTGAATGTCTAAAATAAACCAGCACAGGTGGGCAGCACTAATTTACAAATTAGTTTCACTAGCCCTTAAGCACTACCTCAAATATTTAGGTTCGCTAATTCTAAAGCACTAACGCACTGAAGAATTTAGCAAAAGCTAATTCTAAAGCACTAAAATAACCCAGTCAACCCATGAACATTCTTCAACAGACAACATGAGTCACATGTTGCCATGTTGCTCTTTTAAGACTTATCATTGACATTCCACAGCCATATTTGGGTTCATATATTGTCACCTGGTGGATGAGTGACACACATGTAAACAAAATGTGCGACACATTAACGATGATCAATAACATTTATAGATCTCAGAGCTTCTAAATTTAGCAAGTGCTAATCCACTAATAAACTAGATACCGCATGGCGGTAACATAATGACCCCCGCATGCACAGAACTCAGACGTCTTTATTCCTAATAAATGTCATGCTACTCGGTGTAGGGGTCTTTTTTAGGGGGGAGGGGGGCAGGCCTTGGTTAACCTGATGGATAGCCCCTCTTCAGAGCTACACTACCAAAGAAAATCTGAAGCTCCTACGGTTAATAGTTTTTGAGCAATAACCATCTTTGTATGTCCAGATACCACTTTTTCAGATAAATTGGGGGTCCGGGGGGGTGGGGGGCACTGATTGGTGGGCCTGATGGATAGAGCTTCATCAGAGCTGAACAACAAAAGAAATCTAAAGCTTCTGTGTTGAACAGTTTCTGAGTTATAAGCGTTTTTCCATGTCCAGACACCCCCTCTTTGAAAGGGGCCCCCTCCTCAAATATGTGGTGTATCGTAAAACCCTTGGCTGGCGCAGTGTAGGTCGGACTCATCTACAGTCCTGCCAAATTTCATGTTGACCGGTGTAGCCGTTTTTGTGCTACGGTTGACCAAAAATCNGAAATCATGTACAATATTGTACTGTTTGAGTAGTGCCAATATGAGATTTTGACAAAAGTCAAAGTTGAAATCATAATATATCATAATTATTGATTTCTAAAACAGCAGTGAGTCAGCAGGACATTTTAAAACATACTGGGGTCTTTTTAAAGGGGACATATTCAAAATTTCATGTTGACCGGTGTAGCCGTTTTTGTGCTACGGTTGACCAAAAATCACTGAAAAAAAAAAAAAAAAACAGTATGAAATATCATAATATATCATAATTATAAAATTAGCAAAATCCCTAAAGCACTAATCAGGAAATTAGTTCCCCTATTCATGCTTTAGGGAAACTATGCCCACCACTGTAAACCAACACCACCTTTTCCACCTATTACACAAGAGTCATCAGTACATTGCATGCTTTCTTACTGAACCCCTACCATAAGAAAATGACCAAGAAGCAGCAGAACCAGCAATCCTCAACCAGTTTTTTCATCATCATGAGCCAGAAGTTTGTTTTAACACATCACCTCCCCAAACTGCGGCGATGTGTGCAACACTGTAAAAGTAAAATGACATGCCTCTAGTCAGCAGTATTATGCAAGAGTGGTTCATGTTACTACTGGGATATACTCTAGCGAACTCTGAGTCAATTTTGCTTCATAATTAGCTTCCACTAAGATTTCCACAACGCAAATGCTTTAGAACTTGCGCAGCTAACTTTTGGATTAGCGCTGCCCACCACTGCTGTTTAGTCTCAGTCAGTACTTCTTCGTTGTCATTTTCACTCAAGATGACAGAGAACTGAAGCAACGGATTTTACAATCATTCTGACACAGAAAAACTCCAGTTAAGGAATAAAATGAAAACTCAACTATTTTTCAAACAAACCCATCTGATATTTATTCTTTGAAKATGTCTAAATGAAATACATTCTAGATCCATCTGATTAAAGTAATTTATGAATGTTTATATTCATTTCGTGTCACTTTCTAAAAACACCAGGCAGCCACACACACGCGTTTGTTCTTCAACCCCGTGGGGACCTTCCCTTGACTTCCATTCATTTTTTTAGGCTTTCTAGCCTAACCCTGACATTTAACCTAAAATTAACCTCATAGGTACCTACCTGACCCTAAAACTAACCTAAACCTTGGTCCTAAACCTAACCCCCACTGTAATTTGCATTTAGACCCGTGGGGGGAAAATGCCCGGTCCCCACGAGGCTGCTTTTTTTTGGGAAAAATTTTCCCACATTGTAGGAAAAACCCGTCCACACACACACACACACACACACACACACACACACACACACAGACAAGGCAGATGACACTAGTTTTATCCTGACATGTTGATACAAACACACAGAATCAGGGCTGCATGCGGAGGGCTCCATCCAGTCTGATGACCGTCCCATTCAGCATAGGGTTCTCCACCACCGCTGTCACCAAGTGGGCAAACTCCGCGGGGTCTCCCAGGCGAGGAGGAAAGGGCACCTGGCGTGCAAGGAAGGATTGGACCCTCTCTGGCAGACTGCTCAGGAGAGGAGTGGCGAATAACCCTGGATAAAAAAAAAGATTTCACTGAAATACAGCAGTTCATAAAATAAATAAAATATTTAAAGTTTACAGACAGACACAACTAACACTGTTTACCACGTTGAAAGATTAACACATTCGAATACAGATACTGGCAAATTTGTTGGTTCCTTTACACCTCAATGAAACTTCACTTCTTATAAAAGCGGTTCAGTTTAAAAACTGTAGATTGATCTTATATTATATTCATGTTTTAAACAAAGTTTTAAACAAAGTGAGCCTTCGGACTCCTCATCTTTCAGTCTATTTAAAGTTACCAAACATCCACTGGATAGTTTGGTGTGGTCGTGTTCTTCACACTGAGAGCAGACTAAGGGGCTCAGGAAGGTTAGAGACAAAGGCTACAAGACCATCTCCAACACTTTGAGATCAGACGTGAGTCAAAACTTCTAGAYACACGTGACGCATGATAAACACGTCAAGACCCTGTTTTTCCCCTCCTCCGTCGGTCTCTGTTTAATGGAAGATGAAAAAAAGAAGTGGCTTTGCTTTATTTACTGAGAGCAAGAGAACGTCGCGCTAATCAGATAATTTATAATCATTTCACCAGATAATCCAGACATGTTCTGAGTTTGGTGAGTTTCACCGCTCCAGGAGCTGTGAGCTGATGAGGCTCGCTTACAGAACTATTTTTGTCTCGAGTCCAGTTTGATGAGCCGGTGACCCACAACGGTGCTGGTATCTCCTGCCAGGACACCAACTACAGGCACTCGATTTCAGCTAAGGAGCTCCTGTCCATCTGTCTCAGGTTAGTGTACGTCATACAGGAAACTGTCCCACTGGAAAATCTGTCAGTAAGTCACAGTAAAGTCTCAGTGGCTACGTTCACACTGCAGGTCTTAATGCTCAATTCAGATTTTTTTTAAATCCAATCTTTTTGTGTGAACGTTCACATTACATTTTAAATGCGACCTGCATCAGACTCCAGTGTGAACGCTACACAGCACTGATGTGACACGCATGCGCAGCAAAGACATGACTTCTCATTCAGCCGGCTTGTTTGTTTACAGAGCTAGCATGGATGCTACTTTTAGCATTTTAGCTGATTAAATAATTATCTGACATGCTTGTTTAGTTCAGTGTTTATATCTGAACCTGTCTCTGACCGGATGCTCCGGTGAAGCATTTTATTTTGGAATGAAGCAACGAGCTGTAAATAAAGTATCGCGTGAGTAACTTGAGGATCGATACGCTCCTCGACTGAGGCTGGACGTTACTATCTACATGGAAAATTAAAAATAAAAAGACGAAGCAACTGGACTTGTGTTTTGGAGCTTTAAACACAAGGAGCAACAGATTTAAACAGCGTGACTTGAGGTTAGTGTCTTATCGATCCTTCACCTCCTCCTCACCGATGAAAAAGTCAGATGAATGTGACATGAGCGTTCACACTGCAGTCACTTTGAAAACATCAGATATGTATCTGATTTAGAACCACATACTGAAACGGCCTGGGTCAGATTTGAAAAAATCAGATTTTTCACAAACTGTCATAAAATAAAATCAGATATGAGTCGAATGGGGCAAAAAAAATCGGATTTGGGTTGCCTTTGCCTGCAGTGTGAACGTAGCCTATTGGTTGACGCACCGCGTTTAGCTGCAAAAGTTCAGATTTTCCAGCATTCGCTCAAATCGCACCACACTAATCGCACTAAACGCACCACGGCACTTCCCGACGCTGCTTGACACGTGTCCACTATAGACTTTGCATGTAAACCTAATGCTAATGCTCAAAACGCGTTTGGTATGAATACAGCTTAAGAGTATTTATCAGTTATGAGCATCAGTACAGTAAATATGATCTACAGGTGTGTTTCCAGTGATAACAAAGACACCAACCAGGAGCTATGGTGACAACTCTGATGCCCATTGGTGCCAGATCTCGTGCAATGGGGAGGGTCATTCCAACGATGCCACCTTTAGAAGCAGCGTAGGCTGCTTGTCCGGTCTGAAGGAAAAACAAAACCATAAAATCAAAGAAAGCTGGTAAACAGGTCACCTGCTTGTGTCTTCTCTGTGGTTTTAAAAGGCTACCTGTCCATCGAAAGCTGCCACACTGGCAGCGTTAATGATGCAGCCTCTGTGTCCATCTGCATCCGCCTTGTTCTTCTTCATCTCACCCACAGCCAGGCGGATCACATTAAAGGTTCCTGCGGTGTTCACCTGTAGGACAGAAGGCACAAGTCAGGTGGGATTTTAAGATGGGGACGTTTAACGTTCTTCTTCTTACATTAAGAACACGCTGGAATTCCTCCAGACGGTGGGGGAAGTCCTTGTTGAAGCTGTACGTTTTAWAAGCAATAGCAATGCCGGCACAGTTAACTGCAATGTCCAGCTTCCCAAACTTCTCTCTGGCCAGAGCCACTGCTGACTGCACATCTGCCTCCGACGTGACCTGGAAACAACAAAACACCTTAAACTAGGATATTGTGAAGTTTCTTTAAAAGCTTTTTCAACTAGCTAAAGTCTAAGTTAGTTACAGTCTGACTTCAGGTCTGGTTTAGATCATTGTTATTTATAAATTTTTCTGGTATATATCTGCTGTTTTATATGATTGTTGAATGAAATTATCATAGTTAACGTATTGTAAAAATATTACAGATAATTTGTGAAACAAACCCAGTTGATGTTAATCTAATAGTTGCTGTCACGGTTTTTGCTCCTCCATGTTGTCACAGATGCTAACAGTGGATGCTGGCTGCGCCTCCTCTGACATGTATTCAACTCTATGGATGAGACCATGGAGGTATTTATAACAGCTGGAGTGCTCAGAAACGATTGGCTGGTGAAGCTAACGGCTAACGCAAAACGGTCAAGAGTCTGGATTTCCCATTACTGTACATGTTGACAAC
>NW_013954851.1:17153-17639 GCF_001266775.1 Austrofundulus limnaeus
ATAAGAATCTAGATTCTTATTTACTACGATTCAAAATCGATTTAAAATGTCCCAAAATCGATTCTAAAAAAATAAAAAAATGTGCTGAAGTCTCCCCTGAAGTTGCGGTGAAGTCACGCGTCATTACAAAGTTACATGAGACTTCACCATGCAGCAGGTTCTCGGACATTCGCATGTGCGGAAAGTTTCAAAGCAAATGGAGAAAAGAGCGATTCAACAGGTCCCGTCAAAAATATGGATACATTTTGGTTTTTACCGAATGCCAGGGAAGACAGAGCTTGACATGAACTTCATAGTGTGCAAGGTTTGCAAAATGAATATCAAATACTTCGGGAACACGACAAATGCGCGCGCTCTCATAACCAGGCATCACCCGGAGTTAAAGGATTCTGAGCAGTTGGCCACCAGCAGCAGCCCAACACACACTGCAGTCCTTTACCAAACTGTCCGCCAATTCGGAGTGGGCAAAAAACAAAACAAAACAAA
>NW_013954851.1:18639-18966 GCF_001266775.1 Austrofundulus limnaeus
ACTGTCCTTCCTCTGGACATGTCCAAACCAATATACCCACTGTCCTTCTTCTGGACATGTCCAAACCAATGTACCTACTGTCCTTCCTCTGGACATGTCTAAACCAATGTACCAACTGTCCTTCCTCTGGACATGTTCAAACCAATATATCTACTGTCCTTCCTCTGGACGTGTCTAAACCAATACACCGTCCCATCACCAGACGAGGCAGGAAGTCATATTTTTCCCAAAGCATCGTGGGTAAATTAAAGGTGTTACAGTTTGTTTTGTTATTTCCAGGGGGGTACTGAGAATGAGTTCACCTCTGCGTGATCCCCCCCTCTATTT
>NW_013954852.1:0-1482 GCF_001266775.1 Austrofundulus limnaeus
TTTTCACTCGTTCTCTTTACATTTCCCTTTTTTCTTTCTCCTTTTTCTTCTATTAAAAAATCATAATAATGGAGTGGAGGACATGGCTATAAGGGGAGAAGGGAGGCCATAAAAAAAAAGATGAGAAGCAGAAGCGCAGTGCACCCACCCCCCAGCACGCGTGGAAAAAGTTAGACACAGCAGTTGCTGCTGCCTACTGTTGGGAAATGTAGATGCACGCAAAGGAAAAAAAGATGTGTGAACATCGGTGGGGACTGTCCCTGTCCGGCCAAAGTTGGTGGGGACATGTCCGCACCAGTCCTTCAGAAAGTTACGCCCTTCCTCAGCAGCCTTACAAAAGGAAGTCCCAAATTACTTTCTTCCTCTAACAAAATGCAAAAGCTCTGATGTAGAAACTGTCTAAGAAATGTAAACTATCTAAGAAGAAAATTGTAACTATATTGTCTGCTCTGATTTCTGTATTGAACTGGTGTGCGTCTTTTATATATTTTATTATATTTTTTCCTTTATCCTTTGTATTTTCTTTGTTATATTTTATACCTATTGCACCTTTACACCGAAGCAAATTCCCAGTCTGTGAATCCTGTTCATTGATAATGGCAATAAAACTGATTCTGAAGAAAACAGATCGGCCAGAGGCTCATTCTCAGCAAGCGTTTAACGTTCACACAACATCCTCTGAACGTCACCATGAACATCCTCTGGACGTTTGCAGACAACGTTCACTGAACGTCAAAATGAAACTCCATTAAACGGTCAGAGGATGTTGTCTGCAGAGGTTCAGAYGACGTTTGTTGAACGTCGAAACGAAACGCAAACGTTGAGAGAATGTTGTCTGCAAACGTTTATTAATTCTACAATATTAACAACATTAAAGATGACAAAAGAAAAAGTTATAACATAAGAAAAGAATCACACTTTTACACATATGTACATAAAGAAACAATATGTTACTTTTAATAGAAAGGCCTTGCAAAAATTATCTTTATCACAAAGCTTTTTAAAGTCAGCAAGTAGCCTGCTTGTGAGCAGAAACACTTAATTTGCCCTTCTGCCTCTGGTAGCTGTTGACCCTTTGCACCTACGTCACCAAGTCACCAAGTCACGTGGGAAACCTTGARGGACGTCAGAAGTGAGGGAGCGGTGTATTGAACAGAATGACTGGGATTGTTTTTTCTAAGTTGTTTTTTTTGGTTTTTGCTGTGGCTTAGCCTACTTGTTGAAGTTGAGCTAATTTGTGGAAGTAGCAGACCCAGTCTTGCTCATAGACAGCTGTATTTAACATAGCTAACAGCAAAATAGCTAAACCAGTAAAGTTCTGTCACACACGTCAACCCCTTCAGACGTTAACTGCATCTTGATCCTCAAAAGCTGATGGAGCTGGTTATTAATTAATTGTAGGGGTGTCCCGATACCAGTTTTTTCAAGACTGAGTACAAGTACGAGTAATTTAGGTACTCACCGATACCGATACCGATACCG
>NW_013954852.1:2482-3754 GCF_001266775.1 Austrofundulus limnaeus
ATTATCAACATACTATTTGTATAATTTTAAAATAAACTCTGTTCCCGGTTATCTGCTGTGGATCACGTGACTCTCAGTGTTGCATTTTTCTGTCAGAAAAAACTTTGGAAAACGGACGTTCGTTCAAAAACCTGATTTAATGAATCTCGATCCTATAACAGCATACATATAATTTGAAAATGATTTTGCAGCAACAGTGATAAAATATGTTTTGTTACTCCCACCTGTTTTAAGAGAAACGCAGACATATTGTTACCACGTCACTTCCACATCAGCGGGCATATTTCCGACAGTCCGTGAACGCCTCACAGGTCCTGCTCGGTCAGTCCCAGCGGATCAGATCAGTTCTGTTATCTGCAGACAACAAACCATCTGATGTGCTTCTCAGAAGATGGACGCGCTGTCGTGACGCTGTTGACAACAAGTTTAATGAACCTCAAATGTTTGTACTTTRCGTCCTGTAAAAGTTTGTAAACTGGAAGTTTAGAAAGGTTTTGAGGAGAGTTTCAGGAAAAGGGAAGAAGGGTTGTGTTGGAAACGGTGTAAAAATGTCGGAACCAGAGAAGAACATTCCTGAAGCGTCTGCAGGAAAACAGGTTCTGAACGGAGGAACTGCAGCCAAAACCAAAGAGGTGAGAAGGATGACCCACGAGCCTGCAGCTCTGTAGGTTTTTCTCATGAAGTTTGATGTTAGCAGACATTTTCTCTGCTTTTCCCCACATGACCGCAGTAAAATGCTGGACTCTTGTCCCTTCAGCCTCATAAAACTAAAACAAGAAATGCTGGGATCAGACCCTCACCGAGTTTATGGTTTAAATTTAGATTTTTGTAAGATTGCAGCTTTTTCACTCTTTAAATGTTTGCATTGAAACTTTATCATCCATCAACGTTTTATCATAAAACCAAGCATTAATTTGGTAAATGGACTGTACTTTTATTTAATTTCCATTTCATTTATTGTTTATTTGAATAGGGACAAGTTTCAAGTTCAAGTTTATTTATAAATCTCCAAGTCCCAACATACGTTGTCTCAGGACACTGTAGATAAAAAGAACAATGTAAAGAATTTAGCAGCAGATTGTGTTGAATCACTTCATCACAGTCTCCCATCCTGAGCAAACGGTGGAGAGGAAAAACTCCCTGCTAATCAGGAAGAAAGCTCCAGCAGAACCAGGCTCAGGACAGGAGACCATCTGCCTCGACCGGCTGCTTGGAGGACAGGAAATGGGTCTTGTGCTTCATACAATGACAATAAAGAAATAATCAAAATGG
>NW_013954852.1:4754-9374 GCF_001266775.1 Austrofundulus limnaeus
GAAACTCTCAGACTGAAGAAGTCTCTTGGAGGAGAGACGAAACGTTTCATTAGAGAAGAACCCGTCCAGAAGACCTACACAGTTTTTTTCTTTTTCATATCGTGAAACACATCTGCGATGGCCCGGCCAGTGTACGAACCTCGAAATGGTTTTGTCTGCAGTATGACTCCGTGGAGTAAAACCTTTGTTAGTCCACTGTGCGGTTAAACTAATAAGAGACATTGGGCTAACGCTGCTTGTTCAAATATCAGTTAAGCTAAGGCCCYAAACATCTTGCAGAAGGTTCTAAATGTGTCTCTTCACAAAGTCGTGTAGTTTAGGTAATGTGTCCGTAATGTGGCCAAAGCAAAAATCAACAAGCAGTCAACTTCTTTAAATTTTGGTTTGTATGTTTCAGGATTTTGACCTGGCTGCTGTTTATGTGTCTGATGCCCTGTACAACAGAAACATCTACTTTGACACATCCCCTCAGGCTGTCAGGTGAGACTTTCACTTGTACTTTTACTTATATCTTTCATGTAAAATTTAGCCCAAATCAGTCAGCACTCGTGGAGTGTGTTTTAAAGCTTTTTTATTTACTGCCAAAAAAAAAAAAAAAAGAAAGAAAAGGTATGTCTCTTAAAAAATGTACTTCAGTGCTGAAAATTTTGGTGAACACTTAAAAAAAAAATCAATTTTAAGTGCAACTTTTTAGGATTCTGGTGTGGATTTTGACGTTTTTCCTGGTGGTTTCTCTGTGTTATCTGGGGTTTGGTCATGATTGCAAATCTGAAATGTCTGTAATCTAATAATGATTCTCCAGACGCATTAACACATGCATACTAGGGTTGGGTACTGAAACTCAATTCCAGTATGGCACCAGGGTGAACATCAACAGTAGTACACAGACTGAAACACAACTCTAAAGCCGGGTTCCCACCAAACACATTTGGAGCAGCCAAAATGCTCTTTCCGCATGCGTTTGGCTGCTTGTCAACAGCTGCCGTTCACACCGAACGCATCTAAAGACGCGCAATGGGAGGAGCGTCTTTGTTCTTTTTCTGGTCGGTTGACGTTTGAAGTAAAGATAAAATAAATAAAATAGCTTTGCTTTATTTACTAAAGGGAAAGCGAACATTGCGCACAGAGCAGATAATTAATCCACCAGATATTAGAGGCGCTCTGTCTGACTTTTTTTTTCTTTTTTTCCAGACCGAGACCAGACTAGAGGCTGTAGAGGGAGGAGGGTCTTGGTTTTTTTCCGGTCTGTCTTTAATGATGGGTGAAATAAAGATAAAATAAATGCAATGGCTTTGTTTTATTTACTAAAGTTTTGCCACTCCAGGAACTGCGAGCTGAGGGACTTTTTTTGTCCAGAGCTCAGCGAGCTGCTGCTGTCTCATCACATCGCTGCTGATCTCTCCAGCTAGAACTGCAGACTGTCCATTTCAGCTAAAAAGGCTCCTGTCAGTCTGTGTCGGGTTCATGAAACTGTCACGTGAAAAAAAATGTTCTCTCCTGATTGGTTGCTGCTGCGCGGAGAGCAGCCAAAGTTCAATTTGTTGAACTTTAGCAGCCGCTGCTTTGCAGCTGCCGCATGTGTGGAAAAATGCTCTGCTGCATGTTGCACACTGCTCTCAACTGGCAAAACGCGCCACTATGTGCTGCGCTGCACCTAGGTGCGCGTCCACCATAAACTTTGCATATAAACCGGCTGCTCCAAACGCGTTTGGTGTGTACCCGGCTTAACTTCGGTGCCTCAAAGAAAGCTGTTAAACTGCTCCCTCTGGTGTTCACTGTTAACAGTGACAGCCTCGGCACACAATCTCCACGGATGCTCTTGTACGCAATTCGACTCAGCTCGGTCTCGGCCCAATGCGTTTCTCCAAGTGCGCTCCACAGTGGCTCTGTCTCAGAACCTCCTCTCCGGTGGTTCAGGTAGAAGCAAGCACAGCACACTTAAGATTTTAACGTCAGTAGAATTCTGCCCGTGGATTAACTCTTGGATTGACTGACAGCAAATTTCCTCCTGGAGAGAGCTGTTTCTGTTTAGGAATATGAGCGCGTGGCGAGATACGACGACATGGTGAAATAAAACTGCCTTTTTGGTAAAGGCAGAACTTGTAAACACTTCCTGGAGAGAGGTGAAGGAGACGAAGCTGAGCAGATCACAGGAGGTATAAACAGCACCGTGATAATAAATGAATGAATGAATGAATGAATGAATGAATGAATGAATGAATGAATAAAAAGTGAAGTCTGAACGGTAAGACCACAACTGCTTTTTTAATATTATTTTATTATATTATCATTTAACACAACAGTTGGAAGCTGCTGTGGGCGGTCCGCACATTATCACACCCACAGAGTGAGGGACAAACTGTGTGGAGACACACGGACACAGAGCAGAACCGACCCGACCCAAAGTGAATCGAGAAGAGCCAACTTCATGGAGAGGGGCTAAACTGGTGTCGCTGCAGTGAACAGTTATCGTGTGTGTGTGTGTTTTATGTATTTATTTTTAAAGTACCGATTTAAATACCGTTTAGGAACCGGTACCGTTTTGAAGGTATCGATTTAGCACCCCTATCGAATTAAACCCTTTCAATACCCAACCCTAATGCATACACYTCACAAAGCTTACCCATTTATTCTAGTTTTAAATTTTAGACACCAAACGTCTGCGGTGGGCAGAGGCACAGTCCGGTGAGAGCGGGGTGAAGTTGGTTGGTGGTTCATTATGWATTGGCTTTGGTGTCTCTCCTGGCCTCAGTGAATAGCTGGGTTTCAGTCACGTGGTTTCGAAGGCGGAGCGATCRCCACTGGAGGGCAGGGGGTAAAATGTCTATGGAGGAAACTACTGTAGACTAAACTACTGTAGAGAGTTCATATTGTATGGATTTAGATCCTATTTCAAGATATATAACAACAATTTGTTCAGAAGTATGTCAGTCATGACTCGTATGATGAAGATGAATGAGTTTTTGAGAGAATCTAAAGAGTTGCTGAGGCTATCGGTACCACACACGTCTTAAATCACCAGGTGGTGCCAAAATAATAATCATCAAAAGGTTTTCTGACGAATAATTCTGCACGATTCTGCCCAACCTTGTGAAGCACTGAAGATGAAAAATGTAGGAAGCTCACAGAATGGCAACGTGAAAAGTGGGTTTTAAACTGTCTGCGGTACTGTCAGGAGGAGCAGGTCTGCAGTGATCACTTCGTTCAGAGGTATGTTAGCTGCRAACATGTTTTAGAGGTTATGTTTACAATTAGTAAGTATTAAGTTACTGTTAGTTTAATGTGGACGCCATCTGGACTTTTTAGCTTTCTGTGTAGTTAGGTGCTGGATGTTTGTTGATGTTAGCCGCTACTGCTAGCATCATCTTGGAGCTGTTTGGTACGGAGGTTGTGGATCGACCCGCTGAATAAAAAGTTCTACARCTCCAGTTGTTTACGGGCTTTCATCAGGTGTTCGGTGTAGTTAGCGCCGAGTTAGCGCCGTCATCATCTGCCCCTGCAGACTGGAAACGGGACCGATTTCCCCGGTAGTCCGCTCCGTGCTCGATCTTCTTCTCTTCTCTCTTATAATCGAAATAGTGAATCACCTACTTCCTCATCAGAGTCCTCYCTCTGTCTCCGACTGTTTTTCCTCCATCTCTGCCTTTGAGCTCCTCTCCTCTCTGCAGAGGTTCTAACTGCAGCTCGGTCCATCTGTCCGCAGCTGGAGCTCCACGTTCATCGCCTTTTTTTTGCATCAAAGACACTAAAAATAACTAACTATTCACCCTAACTATGAAATATAGTTGTACAAAAATAATAAATGTAATAAATTTCACATATCTCATTGCTGACTTCCGATCTCCTGTCTCTCTATCGCTGCCGAACTTTATTCAACTCCTGCCTCTTTTTATTTTTATCCTCCTGTAGATTTTTTGCTGCTTGTCTAGTATTTTCAGGCTTCAGTCAGAAAGGAGTTTGGGGGGTTTAGGTTTGTTCGGCATGGTGGGGGTGACACCAGAGGGTGGAATGAGGTGTTTCCCCCCCATGAATCAGCCCTCTTTTGCATCCTCCTGCTGCAACGTACTTTAAATATGACGAACATTAATAAGAAGTGCCATAATATTTTTTGATTTTTTTTTTTTATAGTTTCAGTAAAATGGTGTATAATTATTTTTTATTAATTCAGTCAGAATGATTGGAGCACTCGTAAACTACAAAAGATATGGGCATTTTTTCAGATAGCAGATCCTCCACTGTTTCACTTCCTGCCTCCAGCCGAACTTCACGCTCTCACGGCACTGCATCYTGACGTCACGTGAAACCCTCCTATTGGTAATTTGTGAAATTGCGTAATGTCTGTTACTTATGACCTTCATAGGGTTTTGGCTAATGCCAGGGGAAGTGCTGCAGAAAGTGTGGGCATGTCAAAGAGATATTATTATAAATTCAACACTACCAATGCAGTCACACTTTTTTTTATATTGTTTGCTATCCTGACTCTCCTGTATAACTTTCAACTCCCTTWTGTTTTCTGTCTGTTTACCTAAGTAAACAATGTTTTTTAATGCTTTAGAAATTAACACTGGCAATTGAAAATAGAAAATATTCTTGTACTAAATTAGGATTTTTTAAAATGGC
>NW_013954852.1:9778-15493 GCF_001266775.1 Austrofundulus limnaeus
TTATTATATTTTAAAAAATTTATTGTGCCAGCTATATTAAACACTGACTAAAAAAACAGAAAATTGTGGATTTCTCACACAGTAAATTTGGACATATTTATAAAATATAACAAAACAGGAATCCATTATGTTGCTAGTTGGGGAAAAAAGGGAAAGAATATGGAGCTGCCAGGCAGAAGGAGAAGAGGAAGACCGCAGAGAAGATTCATGGATGTAGTGAAAAAACATGGAGATGGTTGGTGTAACAGTAGAGGAGGCAGAGGATAGGATGAGATGGAGGCAGATGATCTCCTGTGGCGATCCCTYAAGGGAGCAYCCAAAAGACAAAGAAGACTCATCTATCATTGTATTAACCTGCTGACAGAGAACATTTTAACCCCCCCACCCCCCACGCCCACCTGTTTATATTCAAAAACACTTGCTGACTTTATCTTTTTTATAAAAAAAAAGTAATTATTTTTCAGTTTTTCATATGTTGGGTCAGTTTTATGTTCTGTCTTTTCAGGCGACCATGCTGGTGGAGCTGCTCTGTGTGCTCGTCTTTACTTTTCGAATTGTTCATTATGCCAAGGTGATCCCTCGAGACAAGTTCTGGAAGGACCCTAAAAATATTTGCATAATCGTCATCCTGATGGTAGGAAGCTTTGTTTTTATCACTTGTCTTCAGCATTTTTAAAAGGTTCTTCAACCGATACCATAGGTATTGTATTTTTTGTATAAATCAGGAACTTGTGAGACTTAAGTTAGAAGGTTTATCTTTCCAGTGGAGATGACTTTAAAATTTGTCAATTTTGGTGCACTGGTGGGCCGTGGGATGGTGGTGGCTGGGTGGCCAGTGACCCATGGAGGGGGTGGGTCAACCCAGCCTGAGTGTCTAGGGTGCTATATGTTCTGAGAGTTGTATGAATGTTGGGGTGGGTGTAGTATTTCTTCTGGGGTGAGGGATGTGTGGATGGCCTTTGGTGGCAGCCAGGGGCTGTGCTGGAGTGGCTGGTTGGTCCCTTAGTGGTGGCGGAGCTCGCTCTCGGTGCCTCCTTGCYCRGCRGGCGSCTGGGTAGGCACTCCCAGCCTAACCTTCCTTGCTGGGGTTCGGTGGCCTCTGTAGGTCGCGGGCTGGCTGTGGGACTGGGGGGTCTGGAAGGCTCCGGGGTGGATGGATTGGTGGTCCCCTTCTCTGGTGGTCCCATGGGCTCTATTTTGTCCATGGCCTTGGTTTCTCCCGGCCTGGCGGTTTGTCTAGAGGAGGRGGCATTGAGACCTCACTCCCTGGGTGGGTAAAGGTCCTGTGCCAAATGATTGCTATGCCTTTTGGTACCRGTACAACTTGTAGTTTTTGAAATATTGCTGTTTAAACTTTATTCCAAATTCATTTAATGGCAGTCAATGGGGCCTTGTAATGGTCCAATACTGCCCCCAGCTGTAATCAACTTGGTACTGCACCATAGTTTTTTATATTTAATCTTAATAGCTCAGTGTTTACAATACTAATATGATTGTATTTTGATGTTTTACCATATCATTGTCTTAATACTGCTCTATTGTAATATTGTGCAGTTTAGTATCAATAATTGTATTGGCAATGTGGCCTCTTTCTGCACACATAGAAACCAACCCCTGGCACCACACCCTGCCACAGCGCCAACATTCTAATGGTCTATGTCATGGACTTTCATGTGCGAGATCAGGGTTCAAAACCCAGCTAATGCAACTTTAACAAAAAATCTCTTCAAACTTCATATTGTCACACAWTTACCTTAATTACAAACACCTGCTGACGTGACAGSCKCAAGCTGGTATAGAAAACACATTTGAACTTGGTCAAAGTTCATTCTGCAAGTCCAACGCTGCAGGCAAAGCCATGCTAGATGGCAATGCACACTTGTTTTTACATCGTAAAAACCCATGTCTAGTTGTTAATAATTTTGTGTCATTTTTGTATTATTACACAGGCTGAAATAGCGATTTACAGATAACTTTCATATCTGACCTCATCATTTAAGGCAGTGGTTCTCAGTGCCGGTCCTCTTGACCCACTATCCTGCATGTTTTATTTGTTTCGCTGCTTTGGCTTATAGGGCTGGGTGTTTATTTGATRGCGATTATTGATCGAGGAAAAAATTCAGGTCAYTCACGGTGATCAGCTGTGAGCCTCTACCTCGATCAAACATGGCAGAAATGTGCGCGACAACAGCCAATCAGAATCCACCTTCTCCTGCTCCWCTTCTGTTTATAAGTTGCTAAGGAAATGTGGACAGAATCTCAGAATTAACTAAAGTAATCCAGTATAAAACGCTGAATCTCACAGWGTTRGCTTATTTGGGRGAGTTTCTGGGGTATTTTGGCTGCTGTTGCTTCTTGTACCTGCTGTTACCTGCTAACAGGCACGCAGGGTGAGCTCCTCTCCTGACACATACAAAGAGGGAGAGGGGAAGAAAAGTGAACCGCGATACGTGTCTCGCTAAAACAAAAGCGTCCTTCAAAAATATGAAGCAGTCTCAGGGTAACGTTTAGAACAGAACAATGTCCCAGCGGTTCTTCATTCATCTGGAGAAGAACTTTTCTGTAAGTTTTATCGGCTCACGATGGGCTGGATGCGACATGAAGACCACTTCCTCTAAGAGTCTCATCACAAACAGCAGCTGAGAGACGCTGCAAACTCCTGAACGCTCAGAAGCTGGGAATCAGATTCTTTCAGAAAAAATGAAACGGTGTGGTCCATTGTTTGATAAAGCGCTGTKAACAGGAGGTCATGGGGGTGTGYGGTTCCTTATAACTAAAATAATGAGCTTAGATCACATTCGGTTGGCAAGTGTGCACAAATTGATGCTGTTTGTAGGGTTTATGTTTCTTTATGGCATATTTAATGTGAAATTCAATTCTAAAATTTTAATTTTACAAAATTAATGTGAAATTCTATGATTTACACAAATGTTTTTTTTCTTGGTAAATACCTTTTTAAATACCTTGCAAAAATAATTCCATGTTCAACTGAACTCCAGCTATTTGTTATTTTAGTGAAAGTGAAATAACAGCCAATATATATATTTTTATTTCTGTAGCTATTTATTTTTTAGGTTAACAAAAAAAATTGTGATATTAATGGAGATCAGATGATATGAGAAAATTAATCGTGATCTTTTTTTTTTTTTTGGCCATATTGCCCAACCCTAGAATGAGTGATTGGCAGGCTTCAGAGCAGGGAAACGACTAAAACATGCAGGATAGTGGGTCACGAGGACCGGAATTGAGAACCACTGATTTAAGGAGACTGCTGACCCGYCTGCAGCTCAGCAGGCGTTTACACAGTGGTCTTGAACTTGATGATATAATAAACTTTATCGGTCACCAGCTGAGGGCATCGAGCCATCTCCATGGTTACTGAATGATACACAAGGAAAACCATAACTCGTTATCACGAGAAAACGGTCCTTGTCATCTGTTGTGAATACGACATATCCAGAACCATGGAAAATAATTATAAGCGTAGTGTTTGCATTAGCATTTAGTTGTCTTTTTGTTATTTTATTGGAGTTTTTCTGTGATTTTTGAGTTTTTTTCTGTTGTGTCCAGTATTGTGACAGCTCACTGTCAGAAAACAACATGTGTGTATCTGCAGGTAAAGATGTCGTATTTTACCACCAAATGAGAACGGAAGTGTCAGAGCTAACCACTTGCAGTCAACTAACTCAAAACTGAGTTGTAACATCAAATCTGAACAGATTTGATTTTGCTTATACTACAGSGCTATTCAACTAAACTGCTCCGAGGGCCACAGTTACTGCCGGTCAACAGCTGAGGGGCCGAACATCCAGTAATTAAAGTTTTTATGTAAATAAACCAAGTATWACAAAGATCTGTTACCTTTGGATTAGTTTATTTTGCTGCATTTAATCATGAYTACAACATACAGAACCCTATAAAAGTTGTGATAATTACACAATATCAAAAACAAAAAGAACACGTTATGCCCCCTATTTGACACAAATAATATTTTGACATCTCTGACTTGACTGAAACCAATTTTAATTTCACTTTCAAAATTTTATCTTCAACTGCTTATAGTTTTAACTGTCTTGAGTGTTTATAGAAATGGTTTTTACCAGTTTCTAGCCAAGATTCTGATGCTTCTTTAGATACCAAACYWGTCTYTGTTTAARTAAAAGAACTTACATTAATTAAAGTAGAAAKCCGGGGGTTTGGGCTTAAGAGATGAATGAACCAATTGGCGGGCCGAASTTTGGTCATTCGCGGGCCGSATGTGGCRCGCYGGCCGCCAATTGAATAGCCCTGTTATACTGTATTTTGTGTGTGTGTGTGCCCATGTTTTTGCTACTTGGTTGGGATGATTTTTCAGGAAAATGCAGRCACGTGGGGACCGGATGCTCCTTGTGGGGACCAAAGCCCYGTCCCCACCACTTTAGAGGCTGATTTTGGGTGGGGGGTAGGTTTAGGACCAAGGTGTGATTTGAGTTTAGGTTAGTTTTGGCGTCAGGTAGGTACTTGTGAGGTTAATTTTAGGGTAAATGGTCAGGGTTAGGTTAGGATATAAAATTACCAAAAAATGAATGGAAGTCAATGGAAAGTCCCCACAAGGACAGAGAAATGTGTGTGTCTGTATGTGTGTGTGTGTGCTGACATATATTATTTCAAAAAGTTCCCTCTAAAGAAAAAAATCAAAGCAAACAAACATGTTGCGATGTTTAGTATTTGGGATAATGTGTCCTCAGAAGTATGGCACTCTGGACTCTCCTGAGGACTTCCTTGTCTTTTTGTTTTCTATGAAAGCTTAAATAGTTGCAGTGTGCTGAGCACAGTTCCTGTCTGTTAGTTGCAGACTCAAAATGTGCTGAAAAGACTTTCCGCCTGCTGTTGTGAAACAGGCTTTAGCCAGAAATATTGACAAGTCAGCACCTTCCAAGTGAAAAAGCTTCCTGGTGACTCTGAAACTCCGAGGTCCTCTTTCATTTAAAACAATAGACTCCTGATGAACACTTTCAAAGCAATAACTCCCCATTTCAACCATGGGGTCGGAAAATTGTGATGATTAATATGTGAATAATTTATTTATAATCTTTTACTTGTGAACATGCACCAAAGATTTGACAAATGTTTTACGCTGGATGCCCTTCCTAATGCAACCTGGGCTCAAACCTGCAGCTTTAAAATTACAAACAGCAACACTGATCACCAAACTACCATCGACCCCAACATGTTTATCCAGAAGTGGTTTTTAAATCTGCTTGAAATGAACCAAGATGTTGACTGTCTTCTATCTTTATATTTTCAGCCATAATTTCATCACACTACTGCTACATGGCTCCATAAGAAACAAATGACACTCTGCCGCACAAGCTCTTCTTTTAGATAGTTTTAGATAAAAATGTACTCCTCAAACTAGTCACAAATAATTTAAGAGAAAAAATTTGCAGTCCCCATTTCAATTTCCTGCACTGTGTGAGCATAGCTGTTAATTTATTTAGAAAAACATTTAGTGGGTTTGTCGACCCTGCGCTGCAGCTGCCTCCTGCTGTTTCGTTTCAGAATGTGGACATTTCCCCTGATAATTATTTGCTTTTCAACAGTTTTTTTCTGCTCTTCATCTTCTTTCTTGACCCCTGTTCTCTGTTGTTGCTGGGTATTAATGAAAAACTAAACGTTTCAGCACTGATCATGTTTCAGTGTCTGAATCATAAAACATCTGGCAGGAGACTGAGC
>NW_013954852.1:16493-19783 GCF_001266775.1 Austrofundulus limnaeus
ACACACACACACACACACACACACACACACACACACACACACACACACACACACACACACACACACACACACACACACACACACACACACAGAGCGAAACAACCGTGTTTGTTTGTTTTTTGTTAACCCAGATCGGAGTCTAAAGACAGTTCGTTCTTGTTAGCTGGAGATGAAAACAAGATGTGGACGGTTGCTCGCTCTTAAGTCCATCTTGTTAATTTAACACCCCTAATTTACACTACATGCGTTCCGTCCCCGCTCTGCTCCGACCTCCACAGCAAACACACACCCATTATAACCAGTGACAGTGTTTACACTGGCTGCACAGGGCAGCGGTGAGCGGACGGCGATCCGTCAAAATTAGAACAGATCCTATTTCTGCCGGACGACGGAGCTGCACCGGAGTCAATTTTTAAAGATTACGTCGCACCAACAGGAAGAGAAACGAGCACATCTGTATTTTCAAAATAAGACACAATTCGGCGGAGTAATTTGTCGGAATAATGTCGACATCCGTATATTAATAAATATACGGATATATTTCTACACAAATACTGTCAGAATGTATGGTTCTGTTTGGGAAGCAGATGGAAACATGTAGCGTGAAGCATATGTGTACACACATGATACACGTGGATTTTATTTTGAAATCAGAAGTTTCAGAAAGCTGACAGTGAGACAGTTTCAACCATAGACAACAAGTCTTTATGTTGTTGTTTTCAGCTGTGTTTGGAATTCATCTTTGACAGAATTATTTTTTGCTGTGACTTCCACATTTATCACTGAATTTATCGTGCGATCTGCTTCTGCACGTCTGTTGGACCGGACCGGACCGGAGCGGACCGGAGCGGACCGGAGCGGTGCGGAGGTGTAAACTGGACTTGAAACGGTGCAGCTGTGACCTGCGCAGGGAGACGGAACGCAACTAATGTAAACCCGGGGTGAGCGCTGCGGATCATTTCAGCAGGACGAGGAAGCACACCTGTATGGCAGGCCGCTTTTACACTTAATCGACTTCACCACAGTTACATTCCAAGTATCTGAAATTGGTTCTTCTGGGTCTCAGGAGGATAAAACTACACATATTAGATATTTAAGTGAAATAATATAAGATATGATTCAACTAATGCTAATGAAATTGCAGACTTTTGTGTTATTATTTTAAAAAAATCTGCACAACCTTTTAATAAATTTCAATAATATTTCTGTTATTAATCATTATTCTCCGTTCATCTTTCTGGTTTATCCAAGGCCAAAGATCATAGGGTCAAACTACAGGAGTTGTCCATCTGAGGGGCTTGTGTCTAAAAAAATTTAACCATGAAATGTTTAATAATATGTTTATAAGACGTTCAGCTCTTAAACATTTGCACTTAGAATTTTATAGAATCACTTTAAATACTTTTCCAGTAAGCTAAATGTCTACAACTCTGGTTCAAATAAAGAACTTTATGTTTACTAGATTGTTAACTCATTATTTCGAGTTAATGTTGCCTTAATGTACAGTGATTTAAACAATAACCTGTAAAACGCTGAGGTTAAACGCGACGTGGTTGAAAATTTGTGTAAAGAACCCTGCTTTATGAGATTAATACCAGCTTAATCTCATAAAAGCATGTTCCCCAAGATCTTGCAGAAATGAAATCAGAATTAATGAAACCTTCCCTCTGGTCATGAATGTGAAAAGAACTTGTCAGATTTCTCAAAATAAAGTAATTTATTTTAGATATATGACAAGAATAAACATACAAATATTAATAACAATAATTACACTCAAAAACACNCCTGCATTATCCTGTGACAGTTGGAGATTTTTCACCAAATGCCTTTGTTTCTGTCTGCCGTACAGCTAACTCTTGTTGACATGATCATCTACGGAGCACTGAAAGCTGCAAACTGTTCTATTGTCCGCTGGTCTCGAGTCCTTCGTCCACTCCTGTTGGTCAACGTCACAGAAGGACGGCAGGTAAGGACCGGAATCCAGCAATCATCAGTTTGACAGTTTTTCATTGGCATTGTTGGAAATAGTCTTGTTTCTTGTTCCCTGTATTTAAATTGTTGCTGGTTTGGTAGGACGTTCTTCAGGGAAATGGAACGGGTGTCAGCAGTTGTAGAACAAAAACACKTTTTCTTCAAAATTTGATTAGATCTTGTTCTTACAGGCTGAAAGCAATACAATTTTTGAACAAACGTAAAATGATTCAGAATCTAGAATCAGCTGTCTTTATGCTGCTTCTCTCAGCGTTTATTCTTGTCTTTAAATCTGTACAATCTGAGCTCGTCCATCTGAACAAAAAGGACTTGGCAAAGGATTGTAAATGGAAAAAGAGCAGCTTTATGTTAATAACAGAGGTCTGTCATTTTAGTGTTTTCAACTGAGGGGCTTTGATATATTTATTTGAAAAAATTATAGCAGAGGAAGTTCTCTGCACAGAAAAAATAATAATTTTACTGTTTTTTTCAACCAGACTGACAAGTTTCTCCAGTAAAATTGTGTAATTTAAACACCTGGTTAAATTTAGAAGAAATTATGATTAACTACAAGCACCTGAAGCTGACTAAGAGAACTGTGATTTTAGAAATAAATAAGTCAAATGTAGACACATCTTTAAGAGACACCCCCCCACCACACCACCACCCCGACTCCGCACGGCTGTGGTCCACTCGCACCTCCGCTCCACCCGCGTGAGATTTTTTGCGCAAATGACAGATATTTGATGCTCATTATACAAGTAACTGTCTGAAGGGTTGACATGTATGAAGTCCCGGGCAGGTCAGAGCCACGCTGCACGTGTACAGGTGTACAGGTGGACAGATGGACAGGTGTACAGGTGGACAGGTGGACAGATGGACAGGTGCAGCAGCTGCGGTCAAACTGCCCCTCTCTTTAAAACCAGTCAGCTGATCTGTCGCGGCTTTGTTCTGCTCGTGAACACAGTGTTACGGGGGAAATGCTGCGAGGTGCTTTTAGAAATATAATATATATAAAATACCACGTAATCACATAATGTTATTTTCAGATATCAGGGCATCTTAAAATAAGATAGATCATGAATGCAACAATTATGAATCGCTCTCGCTAAAACACAGCGCAACCATAAACACGGACTCTGCAGTTTGGGTGTTAATAATTGTAACGTAACGTAATATAATGAGAGGAAACAAGTCATAGTGTGAGAGCAGGTGCATTTATCACCACCAAGGACAAGTCGCACGTCTTCTGCTGTGGTGTATGTTAAATCTGATATACAACTACATGTTTACAACAATAAAAAACTAAACTACTTGCG
>NW_013954853.1:0-238 GCF_001266775.1 Austrofundulus limnaeus
TTTGAACAAATACAACGACCAGTCAACAGACCACTCAGGCTTATCTGCACAAAAATACATATTTTTAACAATAACAAAAATAGACAATTCAAAAAATAAAATTGGGGGCATAAAATAAATGCAATAAAAATGTTTAATGTAAATGTTACAAATTAAAAAAATAAAGTACAAATGAAAATAAAACTTTTTAAACTTTTACAACCAGAAGCTGCTCTTCATATTAGTGACAAACAATAAC
>NW_013954853.1:654-5344 GCF_001266775.1 Austrofundulus limnaeus
TGGTGCACTACTGCTACTAGTGGAGAGAAAGTGTATTACACCTTATTTAAAATCAATGTGGTCCCACGGCCCTCTGTGGCCCAAAGTTAAAAACTGTTGTTCTTTTGAGGCCCTCAAGGTGGCGCTCACAGCCCAATGGTGGGCCCATGGGTTAGGAATCTCTGATCTAAATTTTCTGGTGAATTAATTATCTGCTGTGCGCAACTTTCACTTGCTCTTTAATATATAAAACAAAGCCATTTTCTTTATTTCATCTTTATTTCACCTGTAATTAAAGACAAACCAGAAAAAACCAAGATGCTCCTCCCTCTACAGACAGTCTAGTCTCTGTCACGGTCTGTACGTAGCATGTCCAACCTGAGGTGTTGGCCACGTTTCTGCTGCTCAAAACACGTTTGGTGTGAACTAAAGAAGAACAAGTCAGCAGCAGCATGGTGAAGAGGAAAAACAAAACTTTCCAGGTATGGCAACATTTTCCCAAGAGTAATGCAGACGGTCAAGCAAACATGTCAGCCTGCAGAGCCGTGATTACCAGGTCTACTCTGGGTGGGTACGTCTCAGCAGCTCAGCTGGTTCATGCTTTGTATTAGATCTTGTTTTCAGTGACAGACCACTTTGTGCTGAAGCCATCAGTCCAGAGTTTTTCTTAGAGTACCCATCAGAAAAACTGTCACCAAATACAATTTGGCACTTTGTAATTTCTGCAGTCAGTGCCACATGAGTTTTATATGATGCTCACTATGAAACATGCACACAGGCCAGCAGGGCTTCCTGTCTGTTTCATGTTGCCCTCTTTCATCTGATGATGCCCACCAACACCCTGCTGAGCTGAGGTCCATCAAGTTACCTTTAACTCTACGTAAAGCTCAGAATTTCTTATTAACGACAGAGACAGCAATTATTTTATGAAGCCAGAGGCAGAAACACACCAGGGTGTAGCAGGTAGGTGTGTGATGTTTTTAATCTCTGCTCAATCCCTAACATTTTTCACCCCTCTGTAGTGGACGGGCTGGTCACATTTACACAGTCAGAGGAGGACAAAGAATAATTACAGCAGCTAGGATAGAGGAGGTGGCCAGTGATTGATGATGTTGTGACATTTTTAATCTGTCTCAGTTTTCAGAGAAGGCAACACACACCTCTATTTTTAAAAACTAAACTAAACGATCAGTTATAAGGACCCCAACACACACTTTAATCAGTGTGCACACTGAGGGTTTGATTCTTTTAGGGGAATTATTTGTTAATTCTTTGTGTACTGTGGCCATATATCTATTTATTTTTGATAAAAGAATTGTTACTCAGACACCATTTCTGTGTCAGACTGTTTATTGTGGTCCAGCTCCTTGGATCTGAAAGATCCAGTTTCTTCTGGTACTGGCCTTACATTTTATTTCCAGTCTACACTCTTCTTTAACTTATAGTTCTGATTGGCTGCTGTAATGACATAATAATAATAATAATATAATGTTCAGTGCACATTGTATTTGATGGGGGAGGTAAGGGAGCTGGATTATGGATAGGGGTCATATCATGTGGAAAATCTCTGCAGATGATTGAATTAGTTATTTTGGTCCAACAACTCTCCCACAGTGAGTTCACAACGAGCCCAGCACACTGACAAGATTTATTACAAGTAAAGACTTGTTCCTGACTTCTGCATGTGGGAGGCACGTCCCGTAAACAAGCACATGATCTCTCAGCACTTCTGTAAATAGCTTTGTGACCCTAGTGGGAGTACACACCAACAGTTTGGAGATGCACACAGTTTCAGACAGCAAACAGACTTGGAAACAGGACTCTGGGATTGTTTTCTTGCTAAAACTTGGCCTTTAAATTGATGAAATGTTTTCCCACCATAGTGTTGAACTTGTCTCTGTGACAGGACTAAATCAATCAAATTTTATTTGTATAGCACATTTCAGCAGCAAGGCTTTTCAAAGTGCTTTACATAATTAAAAAAATAAAAACAGCATGTGAGATAAAAAGATAAAAACATTAAAAACATCAAATACATTGAAGACATCAAAGCCCACACTCTAATCCTAATTTAGCCATAAGCAACTCTAAACAGGTGTGTTTAAGTTGAGATTTAAAGGCACCCAGGGTTTCAGCTGGTTTACAGTTTTCTGGAACTTTGTTCCAAATCCGTGGTGCATAGAAAGTGAACACTGCTTCTCCTCGTTTGGTTCTGGTTCTGGGATGCAAAGCAGACCAGAACCAGAAGATCTGAGGGGTCTAGACCAGTGTTTCCCAAAGTTGGGGTCGGGACCCAAAGTGGGGTCCTGAAACATCAAGGTGGGGTCCTGAAACATCAAGGTGGGGTCCTGAAAAGATTTTCTGAATTAATCACATTTTTGCCTTAGTTGTTAAAAAGGAGTGAGGTTAGTGTATTTAAAATGGATAAATGTAGTATAAAAATATTGTTACTATGTCCATGTTTAGTTGACCTGTTACAAATGTTTATCATCCAGAAACAGTTGGCTCAGGTCTCTGCTGCTGTTATTTTATGGGTCAAAAGCTGAAAAGTTTGGGAACCACTGCACTTTGGTTCCCAAAGTTGGGCTTGGGACCCAATTATGGGTCATGAAGCACCTTGGATAATCTCCAGAAATCAATTTAAAGGGTAATAAAATAATTGCTGATGTAATATTTTCCCTATAATTATTTAAAAAACGCAAAATAAGTATAAATATTTATATTTGTGTACAAGCTGTTTAGATTGTCAAAAAGCCTGTGTTTTTAGGGTTATTAAAGAAGTTCATGTACTCAGACCAGTAATATTTGGGGTCACAAGTTTTTGCCGTGGATAATTTGTGGGTCAGAAGATAAAAAGTTTGGGAACCACTGGTCTAGACGGTTGGTACAGCAATAGCAGATCTTTAATATATTGTGGTGCTGAAGCGTTCAGTGATTTATAAACTAACAGCAGTATTTTAAAGTCTATTCTCTGAGCTACAGGGAGCCAGTGAAGGGACTTTAAAACAGGTGTTATGTGCTCTGTCTTCCTGGTTTTAGTGAGAACGCGAGCAGCAGCGTTCTGGATCAGCTGCAGCTGTTTGGTCGATGTATTAGTCAGACCTGTGAAGACAATGTTGCAGTAATCAATGAGGCTAAAGATAAACGTGTGGATGAGTTTCTCTAGATCACGCTGAGACATTAGTCCTCTAATCCTGGAGATGTTCTTCAGGTGATAGAAGGCCGACTTTGTGACTGTCTTAATAAGGCTTTGAAGGTTCAGGTCAGAGTCCATCACCACTCCCAGGTTTCGGGCCTGATCGCTGGTTTTTAGTTGTAATAACTGAAGCTGCGCATTGACTCCAGTTCGCTCCTCTTGAGGTCCAAAGATAATAACTTCAGTTTTATTTCTGTTCAGCTGGAGAAAGTTTTGGCACCTCCACACATTTATCTGTTCAGTGAATGGACTGGTTCAGAGTCACCTGGTGACATCGTGATGTAGAGCTCTGTATCATCCGTGTAGTTATGGTAGCTAATCCTATTTCCTGCTATAACCTGAGCCAGCGGGAGCATATAAATATTGAAAAGAAGGGGTCCTAGGATTGAGCCTTGGGGTACCCCACATGAGATCTTTGACCTCTCTGATAAGAAGTTTCCAAATGAAACAAAGAAATCCCTGTTTTTTATGTAAGAATCAAACCAGTGGAGCACTGGACCAGACAGTCCGACCCAACTGTCCAGTCGATTCAATAAGATGTCGTGGTCAACAGTGTCAAAACCTGCACTGAGGTCCAACAGAACCAGCACTGTGGTTCTCCCACTGTCTGTATTTATATGGATGTCATCGAACACTAAAGCCACACTAAAACCTGCCTTGTTTATACGTCTCAAGTGAAACAAGTAGGCTGACTGTGTGAGCACAAGTTTCCAAGTCCAGCTCCACTGAGGACCCTCAGCTACATGCAGCTCAGGTGGTGCCATGCCCACCAGGAGGGTAACCTGAACAACCTGAGCTGCAGGAACAGGGACGTCCAGCCTCTTCATGTTGCAGCTGAACACAAGGTCTACACGGGTTAACGTGAAAACAAATAGTTATATCTAACCCTCACTACCACCACCACACAGAGTACAGTACAATACTAACACTATGCTGTGTACTCTGACTAAGGCATGTACACTAGGGCTGCATGATATTAGAAAACCTTGTGATGGTGATAATATTTTTAAATATTGTGATGATTAAGGTGCAATAAGTCCTTTTGTTTCCTCTCCCTTTCTAACCTGTACTTCCTGCTCTCTGTGATATTAACACTTTAGGTCATGTTGTTTGTGTCTGGTGTGAGCTTTTGCTGCAGAGATTCTCTGTCCTACTGACTAAATATTGCATTAACATGAAAAATACAAATACTTTAGTCAATTATTGCACTTCAAGTAGTCCTTTGCGATGTGAATATTGCGCACACTGATACTGCAATGATGATATTTTTGCGATATACTGTGCAGCCCTAATGTACACAGTATCTTGAGCCACCACTGAAAATATTATCAGGTAGTAAACTTCTCCTCCAAAAGTTAAATCCCCGATTAGTTGTAACATTAGACTTTATTTGATAAACACTTATTTTAACTGTAAAATAAAGACTGTAAAAATACTGTAGGCTTTTTGCGCTAGCGCTGACGCTATATTGCCTTATATGTATTAGCTTGGTGCTAGTGCGACAAACAAGCTAAC
>NW_013954853.1:5622-9231 GCF_001266775.1 Austrofundulus limnaeus
GCATTGGGTCATGCTGAACCCCTCTTCAAATCCACACTCTTAAAGGGATCCACGATTAGTTGTAACATTAGACTTTATTTGATAAACACATTTTAACTGTAAAATAAAGACTGTAAAAATACTGTAGGCTTTTTGCGCTAGCGATGACGCTATATTGCCTTGTATGTATTAGCTTGGTGTTGCTAGTGCAACAAAAAACAAGCTAAACTGAGTTCCTCCATCCATATTTTCAGTTACAGGCTGAGTCATTTCTACCTTCTCCTCTCTGTCAACGCTCTCTGGTTTCATTTAAAAGAGTCGATCATCAGATATTGTCCAAGATTAACCTTCAGGATGGATATAGCTCGCTAGCAGCCTCGCACCGAGGACCTATCCACGTCATCATTTACCCAGAATGCTTTGTGTGCAAATAAACTTTTAGTTTAAAAATGATAAAAACTAAACATCCTACAGTATTTTTACAGTCTTTATTTTACAGTTAAAAGATATGTTTATTAAATAAAGTCTAATGTTACAACTAATCATTGATCCCTTTAAGAGTGGCAGCATCTAAGGAACCCAACAGTAGAGTGTTAATATGTTAAATATATGTCTTAAATGCTTTGAAAAGAACAACTACACAGCAAAAAGGAGAATGAACCAGCACAGTAAAAGGTTGCATTTGTTAAAAGGTCATCAAGGGACGATGAAATGTAGATAAACAACAACTCATAATTCATCCAGGGTTTCCTGCAGTGCTTTATCACCCTGCCAGGCTTTACTTACACAGTGGGGACGTTTTCCCCACCATGTGTTTCATGGGGGACTCTTTTAGTTGCTGCACCTCTAAGCTAGTTGTTTAGTTAGTTTAGTTGTTGGAGGTGTTGAGCAGACTGAGCCCTGGGACATTTCCTGGTGGACTGCCTGCTCCGTGATTAAGGACAGCTAGAAAGAAATTCTCGATTGTTTTTTCTATAATGGTAAATGGACTGTACTTATATACGTAGCTCCTTTCTTTCAGGACCCTCAAAGCTCTTCACACTACTGTGTCCTCATTTACCCATTCACACAGCACTCTGTTAGGTCTCTACAGAGCTAACATGTCCAATCATCTAGTGCCAATCACATTCACACACTGTTAAAGTATTTATGCTGTTTGTGCAGCTCTCTCGTGTATGTACTCCTCATCTCCCAAAGACAGAAGCTCAGTTTTCTGTCTTCACAAAAATAAAATTAAAACTAAAACTGGAATCGAGCCCACTGATGATGTAAAACAGACAAAAAGATCTGCTTCTCCTTTTTTCATCTTTCCTTTCTGAGACAGACTTTGTCCTTGATAGAAATGCCAGACTGTTTTGAAAGATAAAACCTGCGCTGACATTTCAGTGCAAGCATCCTGCCCCATGCTCCCACATTACACCACTCCAGCTGGAGACAGTCAGCACCCTCCCCACTTCGGAGGGCAGAGGCTAAATCTAAAAACAGAATGGTTGCACATTTAAATCTGAATTAACAAGTGATATAAACAGTAGTACCAGCATGAAGGCTGAGCACACCCAGGCTGGATGAATATGACAGCAAGGATTTAATGGTGTGTTACCTCCTCATCCTACAAAAACATTTTGCCGACAAACGTAATTTTTTTCTAAATTGACGTGTTTCCATTGAGCAAATTTATTTTCAAAATTCTAGTTTGTGCATTTTCATGGTGAATGGAAACACTCATCAGTGTGGGAGAGGATGATCTCTTTAGAGGGGAAATGTTTCCACTGTGTGAGCTCTTCTCAGGCTGTCAGATCGTATGAGAACTGGTTCAGGTGAATTGTTTCAGGACATGAATGGCCCAACAAGGAGGGGCAACAGGAGCTTTGGCAGAAAGTCAAAAAAACACAAAGCTCCTTCAAAACAGGAAGCGTTTTGACAGCTCCTCCCAGCACACACAAAGCTAAGCTCTGATTCTGGAACTATCCCATCAGTTGAAGGGGAACATGTCTGACGTAACACTTATTGATCTGTTCTCAATAGATGGACGTGTTTTAACAAGACCTGCTGACAGTAACCACTCTCGTCATCGTAGGTAATTTATCAGTGTTGGTTTTCTTGTTTCTATTGGCCCAGGTGGCTGGGAGTGACATGTTGATCTGATCTGTGTGTTGAAAACAGTTTATAAAGTTAGCCACTGGAACAGCAACAAACAGCCTGATGACTCTGTGTTCAGTTCTGTGTTCTTCTTTGTTACAATAAACTAACTCTGATCATTCTACAAAGTGCTTTAATTCTTTGAATCACATATTTCTGTTCTTGTTAAATAAATACAGTATTTCCACAACACATCTGTACTCAAACTCTGACTGTGAACAATCTTAGAGACGCCAATAAGAACATGCCATTTATTTTGCTTTTACACATGCACCATGGAGCTGTCTGTCCCTGGCAGTGCAGTGTGATGGAAAAACAGAAACAGAGACGTCCACATGCTCTGAAACCAGAGAACGGACCAACATAATCCAACACAGAGCTCTAACGTGTCAACACACAGTACATGACCTGTCACACACACAAGTCTGTCAGTCTGAACTGAAAAATACAGTTTCTGATCCAGTGAAGTGTCATCAAATTAAACTAAATTACTGCAATCAATTTATTTTAAGAAAGAAGGGATAGAAAACAAAAAGACTTACGTACGGCTTCGAGACGATTCTGGTCCACCTTCCAGCATTATGGGTCAGTGGGCGGAGTACTTCAAAGACCTCCTCAATCCTACCAACATGTCTTCCCATGAGGAAGCAGAGCCTGAGGACCCTGGGTCGGACTCTCCAGTCTCTGGTGCCGAGGTCACTGAGTTGGTTAAAAACCCCTCAGTGGCAGGGCGCAGGGGGTGGATGAGATTCACCTGGAGTTCCTCATGTCTCTGGATGTTGTGGGGTTGTGTTGGTTGATCCGACTCTACACTATCGGGTGGACATCGGGGGCAGTTCCTCTGGATTGACAGACCAGGGTGGTGGTCCCCCTTTCAGAGTGTGTTCCAACTATAGGGGGGTCACACTCTTAAGCCTCCCTGGTAAGGTCTATTCAGGGGTCCTGGAGAGGAGGGTCCGTCGGATAGCCGAACCTCGGATTCAGGAAGAGCAGTGTGGTTTTGGTCCTGGTCGTGGAACAGTGGACCAGCTCTACACCCTCAGCAGGATCCTGGAGGGTGCATGGGAGTTCAACCAGTCTACATGTGTTTTGTGGACTTGGAGAAGGCGTTCGACTGTCTCCAGGGTTTCCCCTACATGTAATTGATTGTGGCGCTCCACTACGGCTAAATAAAAGCTGCTACACTTTCAGAATGAAGTTTTTTTCTTTTCATCAGCGTAAAACTGGGATTTTTTTTCTAAAATGAAAGTATCAAAGCTCTTCAGTTGAAACACTGAAATGATAGAAGAGCTGTTTTAAAACCTCTTTCCTCAGAAAGTCTTCAGTGCTAAAAACACCAAACTGTAGCTTTTAATACTGTCAAGTACACAGGTTTAGGGTTAGGGTTATGTACAGACTGTACTCGCTGCAGTATTTACAGACTGTACTCGCTGCAGTACGTACAGACTGTACTCGCTGCAGTACGTACAGACTGTACTCGCTGCAGTACGT
>NW_013954853.1:15816-18175 GCF_001266775.1 Austrofundulus limnaeus
TACAGACTGTCTGCAGTATTTACAGACTGTACTCGCTGCAGTATGTACAGACTGTACTCGCTGCAGTATGTACAGACTGTACTCGCTGCAGTATGTACAGACTGTACTCGCTGTAGTATTTACAGACTGTACTCACTGCAGTATGTACAGACTGTATGTACAGACTGTACTCGCTGTAGTATTTACAGACTGTACTCACTGCAGTATGTACAGACTGTACTCACTGCAGTATGTACAGACTGTACTCACTGCAGTATGTACAGACTGTACTCGCTGCAGTATGTACAGAATGTACTCGCTGCAGTATGTACAGAATGTACTCGCTGCGGTATGTACAGACTGTACTCGCTGCGGTATGTACAGACTGTACTCGCTGCGGTATGTACAGACTGTACTCGCTGCAGTATGTACAGACTGTACTCGCTGCAGTATGTACAGACTGTACTCGCTGCAGTATGTGTATGTACAGACTGTACTCGCTGCAGTATGTACAGACTGTACTCGCTGCAGTATGTACAGACTGTACTCGCTGCAGTACGTACAGACTGTACTCGCTGCAGTACGTACAGACTGTACTCGCTGCAGTACGTACAGACTGTACTCGCTGCAGTATGTACAGACTGTACTCGCTGCAGTATGTACAGACTGTACTCGCTGCAGTATGTACAGACTGTACTCATGTTTGAAGAGGAGTAATGTGGACGAAAACACAAACACTGCTCCCAAACACCAATCACTGCAGAAGCTCTAGAATCGAAGCCACGCCCCCATCTGCTGCTAACTGGGGCAGCAGAGGAGGATGTAGAAGCTGTGAAAACAAGTGTCAGTGCAGCTTTACTCTGGTATGCTGGCTGCTGACCACAAACAGCAGTAATCTGTGGTGTGTTTGTGTTTTAACAGAATACACCCAACAGTTCCTCAGACAGCAGCTGGGTCTGAATCACAGAAAGTTCTGCAGGGTTTAACCCAGTTTCAGAGGAAACATCTTATATCAGGAGACTCAGCTGAAGCAGACAGTCACCCCACAGAAATGTGTCTGCACATAATGCCCTTTTTATAAACTTGTAACGTGTAAATATGGAAATATTAAAAGTAGTGCTGATCAGGTTCCAACAGAGGACCAGATTAAAAACATAGTTTCTACGCTGCCTTCTTCAGCTGCTCCCCCAAAGGAAGAAAAACTAATCAAACAAAGAAAAAAGGCTTCTGGGTAAGTTAGCTTCGATTAGTGCAAGTGATCAAGGTTATCACGTAAAATTAATATTATTTTTCATTTTTCCTCAAAAAAAAAAAAAACACCATGTGTAACAACTCTGGCACATTGCTGCTCACAACAGTTCATCAACACAAACTGAACGTCCGTTTCTTTGCCCAGTTAAAATTACAAACCCAGCACAGTGACTGGAGCGTTGTCCAGATTTACACTAATTTCTCTCCAGGTACTCCGGTTTCCTCCCACAGATAAAAACATGACTGTTAGGTTAATTAACTCTAAATTGTCCCTACGTGTGAGTGAGAGAGTGAATGTTGTTTGTCTCGTTTGTCTCTATGTGTGTCCCTGTGATGGACTGAGACCTGTCCAGGGTGTACCCCGCCCCTCACACTGTGACTGCTGGATATGGACACCAGTGACACTGAAAGGAACAAGTGGGTATAGATGATGGATGGAAGATTATTGTGATAATAACAGAGTTAATTGTGATAACAACAGAGTTAATTGTGATAATAGCAGAATTAATTGTGATAATAGCAGAATTAATTGTGATAACAACAGAGTTAATTGTGATAACAACAGAGTTACTTGTGATAATAAGAGTTAATTGTGATAATAGCTGGTTGTGATATAGAGTTAATTGTGATAATAGAGTTACTTGTGATAACAGAGTTACTTGTGATAATAACAGTTACTTGTGATAACAGAGTTAATTGTGATAACAGAGTTACTTGTGATAATAACAGAGTTAATTGTGATAGTAACAGAGTTAATTGGGAGAATAACAGAGTTAATTGGGAGAATAACAGAGTTAATTGGGAGAATAACAGAGTTAATTGGGAGAATAACAGAGCTAGTTGCGATAATAACAGAGCTAGTTGCGATAATAACAGAGCTAGTTGCGATAATAACAGAGTTAGTTGTGATAATAACAGAGTTAGTTGTGATAATAACAGAGTTAGTTGTGATAATAACAGAGTTAGTTGTGATAATAACAGAGTTAGTTGTGATAATAACAGCGTTAGTTGTGATAATAATAGAGTTAATTGTGATAATAACATAGTTAGTTGTGATAATAACAGAGTTAATTGTGATAATAACATAGTTAGTTGTGATAATAACAGAGTTAATTGTGATAATAACATA
>NW_013954853.1:19175-23138 GCF_001266775.1 Austrofundulus limnaeus
CAGACATTCACCCATTCACACACACATTCACACACTGATGATGGCAAACTACAATTGTAGCCACAGCTGCCCTGGGGCGCACTGACAGAAGCGAGGCTGCCATACACAGGCGCCACCGGACCCTCTGACCACCATTAGTAGGCAAGGCGGGTAAGGTGTCTTGCCCAAGGACACAACGACTGAGACGACTGGATGGGAATCGAACCAGCGACCTTCCGGTTCCAGGTCGACTACCCTAACCACTCTACCACAGCCACCCCACAGAGAAGCAGAAGTATGATCATGAGAGTATATTTGTTTAAAAAAATCTTAAATGATCTGTCTTCAATGATAAATCCAGAGTAGTAATAATCTGACACATTAATCCAACTTTCATAAAGATTCAAATACATTGTGTTGTGATTATTGAGATTAATCTGACTAGATTACAGCTCAGGTTGATAAATTCAGCTCAAACCAGCTCCCATGTTCATATTTCATCAGAGAAAACTCAATCCTGAGTGTCCAACAACCACCGAGGAGATACATCCATCATCCATCCATCATCTACCCATCCATCATACAACCATCCATCATCCATCCATCATCTACCCATCCATCCATCATCCATCATACAACCATCCATCATCCATACATCATCTACCCATCCATCCATCATCCATCATACAACCATCCANATCCATCATACAACCATCCATCATCCATACATCATCTACCTGTCCATCCATCCATCATACGACCATCCATCATCCATCCATCATCTACCCATCCATCATACAACCATCCATCATCCATCCATCATCTACCCATCCATCCATCCATCCATCATCATCCATCCATCCATCATCCAACTATCCATCATCCATGCATCTGTTCACCCATCTGTTCATCATCCATCCATCCATCCAACCATCCATCTGTTCATCCATCCATCCATTCATCCATCCATCCTCCATCATCCATCCATTGGTTAAAGAGGCAGCGGCAGCAGCAGCCTCCTGCTGACAGGGTCACAGTGGTGAAGCTGATCTGTTCACATCATGTCTGAGCCCTCACCCTCACTACAGGTAAGGTGAGGAACTCAAACAGGACTCACTCACAGCTGCTGTATCTGTTCAGGTCTCCACAGACTCCATCTGAAGCTGAACAGTTGATGCATGAACACTGTCAGCACAAACAAACACAGCCACAAACGTCTGACCAATCACAGTAAGTTCTGATGTGACAGGGTAAAAAGTTACCCCAGTGGGTTGTGACAACAAGGGGCAGAAGATCTGAAGCTGTGAACAGAGTGACGTGATTTTCAGCATGCAACTGCTGATTAATATCATACTGTAACATCTGCACTGCATGTTGAAGAACAAGCAGGGGTCGACATAAGGACGACAACCTGATGCTGAAATCTGGTTGTCCCAAACAAAAACAGGTGGTCTCAGACAACTTAAACAATGCTAGTGTTGACCTTCGACAAGATGATCCTGAAGTTCATTATATTTATGATGACGATGATTGATGATCTCATTCAGAACAAGATTTATTCAAATCTTTACATCACAGTTAATACAATTAGTGTTATTAAGTGGGACAATCTATCCACTAAATAATGTTATTTATTTTACCATAAAATATATAGATAGGTGCTTCTAAATATTACATACAAATATGTTTGGCATATATCATCAGATAACCAGTGGTGAGGGATGCTGTCAGGCTGAAGAAGGAATCCTATCTGGTCTTTTTGGCCTGTGGGACTCTGGAAGCAGCCAATAGGTATCGGCAGTCCAAGCGGATTGCGGCCCGAGTGGTCACTGAGGCAAAAACTCCGGTGCGGGAGGAGTTCGGAGAGGCCATGGAAAAAGGCTTCTGTATGGCTTCAAGGCAATTCTGGTCCACCATCCAGCGTCTCAGGGGAGGAAAGTGGTTCACCACCAACACTATTTATGGTGGGGATGGTGTACTGCTGACCTCAACTTGGGGCGTTGTGGGTCGGTGGGCGGAATAATTTGAGGACCTCCTCAATCTTACCGACACGTCTTCCCATGAGGAAGCAGAGCCTGAGGACCCTGGGTCGGACTCTCCAATCTCTGGTGCCGAGGTCACTGAGGTGGTTAAAAAGCTCCTCAGTGGCAAGGCGCAGGGGGTGGATGAGATTCACCTGGAGTTCCTTAAGGCTCTGGATGTTGTGGGGTTGTGTTGGTTGACGCGACTCTACAATATTGCTTGGGCATCGGGGGCAGTTCCTCTGAATTGGCTGACGGGGTGGTGGTCCCCCTATTTAAGAAGGGGGACTGCAGAGTGTGTTCCAACTATAAGGGGATCACACTTCTAAGTCTCCCTGGTAAGGTCTATTCAGGGGTCCTGGAGGAGGGTCCATCATATAGTGGAATCTCAGATTCAGTAAGAGCAGTGTGGTTTTGGTCCTGGTTGTGGAACAGCGGACCAGCTCTACACCCTCAGCAGGGTCCTGGAGGGTTCATGGGAGTTTGCTCAACCAGTCTACATGTTTTTTGTGGACTTGTAGAAGGCGTTCGACCGTGTCCCTCTGGGACTCCTGTGGGGGGTACTCTGGGAGTATGGGGTACCAGGCCCATTGATACGGGCTGTTAGGTCCCTGTAGGACCGATGCCAGAGCTTGGTCCACATTGCCGGTAGTAAGTCGGACTCATTTCCTGAGAGTTGGACTCCACCAAGGTTGTCCTTTGTCACCGATTCTGTTCATAACTTTTATGGACAGAATTTCTAGGAGCAGCCGAGGTGTTGAGGGGATCCTTTTTGGTGACCTTAGGATCACATCTCTGCTTTTTGTGGATGATGTGGTCCTATTGGCTTCATCAGATCCTGATCTCCTGCTCTCACTGGAGCGGTTCACAGCCGAGTGTGAAGAGGCCGGGATGAGGATCAGTGCCTCCAAATCCCAGACCATGGTCTTGAGCCAGAAACCGGTAGCGTGCCTTCTCCAGGTCGGGGAGGAGGTCCTGTCCTAAGTGGAGCAGTTTAAGTATCTCAAGGTCTTGTTCATGAATGAGGGAAGAATGGAACGGGAGATCGACAGGTGGATTAATGTTGTTTTCGTGTACAGTGCCCTGAGACAACATGTGTTGTGACCTGGTGCTGTATAAATAAACTGAACTGAATATTGATCAACACATACAGTATGTATCGACACGGTCTTACACTAACTCATCATCTGTTGTAGATTCCCAGTCATCCAGGACACAGGGAATAAGAACAAACTGGACTTGTGCTGTAAACGTGCAGAGTTGTGTGTTTGAAAGTGCCATCAGGTTGGTAACATAATGAATATTTAGAGTGATCAGCTCACTGCACCTCAGTGATGTTACATAAGAGTCAGAAGAAACGAGACATGAGTGTTCAGAGTCAATCTAAAGAAAAGAAACAGGGCTGTTGAGAAGTGATTAACAAAGAAATCATGTTCAATCTTTTTTAAAACGCAACTTTTTTAAGTATGAAGTAGGGTTGGGCAGTATTGGCAAAAAAATTAATCACAATTAATTGTTGTATTTAGCCGATAACGATTAATTTGACGATTAATCCCCTGGACTCCCTTATGTCCTGTCACATGACTAATGTAGTGGGAAAGATTTGCTCTTTGTAAAAATCTGTTCCAAATTGTGTCAAAATTAAAGACTTCAGGCTGTAAATCAAACTTTAAATAGTGTTGATAGATAAATAAATTACAACACTTTTTAATGTTGGTAATATTTGAAGCAGAGGAGCAGTGAGCGCTCAGTCTGACTGCTGGCATTAATCATATTAATCATCAAGTACCAAAAATTAATCAATTAATGTTTTTCTGACGATTAATTGTACAAGATACGATTATGCCCAACCCTAGTATGAACACAACATTAAGTATAAAAACAAAAATAACACATACATACACACACATACATACATACAGTATATACATACACACATACATACACTCACCGGCCACTTTAT
>NW_013954853.1:24138-25611 GCF_001266775.1 Austrofundulus limnaeus
CACACACACACACACACACACACACACACACACACACACCATTACAGGTTGTATTTTTTTTGGGGGGGGGGGGCAGGGGACACAGTTTTTTGCTCTCTCAACTTGTAAACTGTGAAAACAGCTGATCTAAAGTGTTTTTTTTAATACAAGCATCAGCTTCATGTTTGTTGTTATTTCATAATACTCCTCCTGGTCCTGGGAGAGATTTTAGTTTAATTTAATAATCCACTCTATTTTAGACCAAGGCTTTAACCATTAGAAAACAGTTTTTAAATGTGACAACCTGATGCAGAGCACATTTATTACATATGCACTCTTAATTAAATCATTTTACAATCTCGTATTTTAAACATGTTTTAAGGTTTTAGACAGTTGTATAAGATCCACTAACCTGACATTATCCAGCTGTCAGGTTAGTGGATGAAACCAACACTGATGGAAGTGTTTTAATTATTTCCTTCAACCAACTCTTATCGTTTAATAAAGCTGAACTTGTGTGCAGTTTGGTGCAGAATGAATCCTGGTTGTGTCTGTTTCCCTCTGCGACATGTCCAGCTTTAATCAGACTGAGGGTCCTGTGACAGCAGAGACCAGCTGAGCTTGGTTTCCTGTGGAAACTGAACCGTGCTCTTACCTGTCCTCTGTGTTCAGCATGGTGGTCTGCAGACAACACCTTCTGTTCCTTCAACGACCACAACAGTTTCTGTTCAGCAACAAGTCCACGGACAGGTTGACCATCTGTGACCTGACACACACACTCAGTCTGCAGGGTAAACACTGTCATAACCGACAGTCACTGGCTTTTATACTCGCAGCAAAGCATCATGGGTAATCCCTCTGCCCTCTTTTCCTCCTGGAATGTCAACAAACAAGCAGTAAACATGAAACACGGCCGCCATATTGGAGCAGTCGTCTTTCTTTCTGTGTACTCTTTGATCAGTTCCTGATCAAAGAGCTGTCTCAACATGGTGTCGTCCTCTATTTAAAAATGATATCACCACTGTTAAAACATGTTGTGTCTCATAGGAGGCAGATTTACATGGTGTTTAACAGATGTGAAGAGTTTAATGTTCATGTAAAACTTGATGACTTTGAAAAGAAGAAAAAACAATTGTATAGGTCCTCTGGACGGGTTCTTCTCTAATGAAATGTTTCGTCTCTCCTCCAAGAGACTTCTTCNTTTTGTTGTTTATTAAAACTTTTTGTTAAACTTTGAAAGCCTGCCTGCGCCCTGGATCAGTTCCTTGTCCGAACCTAACATAATGATCCGACCACGTACCCAGCCAGCAGGCAAAGTTTTTTCTAGTCTGCCTTTCCTGGAGGCAGATGATTTTTGTTTTTCTACACCATCCTCAGAGGAGCCGGTCCCGACGCTGCCACCATGGGAGGACGAAATAACAAGCCCGCAGATTGCTGGCTCACTGATGATCCTCCGGTGGTCCTCCGACCTTGGATCTAAACGAGTCCTCTGCC
>NW_013954854.1:0-1273 GCF_001266775.1 Austrofundulus limnaeus
CTAAAGCACTAACACACTGACAATTTTAGCAAAAGCTAATTCTAAAGCACTAACGCACTGAAAATTTTAGCAAAAGCTAATTCTAAAGCACTAACGCACTGAAAATTTCAGCAAAAGCTAATTCTAAAGCACTAACGCACTGAAAATTTTAGCAAAAGCTAATTCTAAAGCACTAACGCACTGACAATTTTAGCAAAAGCTAATTTTAAAACACTAACGCACTGAAAATCTTTTGCAAAAGCTATTTCTAAAGCACTAATATAATCCAGTTGACACATGGAACATTCTTCAAATCATTATGAGACAATATTTACTGTGTGCAGAATGTTGTCTCCAGTGCCCTCAGCTGTGAACATTAATGTTGATCAATAACATTTAAAGACTGTGTAAAGTAAATTTTAAAGACCTTTAGTGCTTCTAAATTTAGCCAATAAATTTAGCAAGTGTTAATCCACAAATTAATTTAAAAATTAGCAAAAGCCCTCAACCACTAATCAGGAAATTAGTGCTTTAGTGTTTTAGGGGAACAGTGCCCACCACTGCTTAAGACAGACGACTCAGATGAGAATAGCTTTACATGAATCATTTGCAACAACTAACTTTTTATATTCACGAGTTCGACTAAACAGCATCCTCAGCAAGATACTAAAAAACAAGTTATCACCAACAAGCTAACATTAGCTACCATTTTCTGACCATCCTCTGGTCCTGAACTCTCATCATTAGCAGCATACTGCTGGATGATCCCCTACAGTCTTTGGTGATATTCCTTTGAGTTTAATGCAATCCATCATTTCAATCCATTCTATCAAACATGTTACTGATAAGTTCATCAGAATAATTCCACATCATACCATCAGCTTTCTACACCTTCTTCAGTGCTGTCAGAGTAAACTCTACTTTTCACCAGTCCCTGACAAGTTTCTCATTCACTTCAAACTTCCTCTCTGGTGCTCATTTTGTTTTAACATACAGTACACTACAGTTATCACAACCTTAGAGCGCCCTCTTGTGGCTGCAGACTGTAATATGCACTCCTTGGTTCATATCAGTATAAACTAAACTATGGTGAACAGAATCTGGCATAACTAGAATTAAAAGCAGAAATATATAAATGGGCAAATAAATAAATACACTGAAAATGCACCAGTTAAATTATAACATGAGAACGTTACCTCATGTTTTATAATTGAATTGGCCTTTATATATTAATTTTTCCAGCTTAGTTCCAACAAATTATATACTTTAGTACAATATATGTGTGGGTACATAC